>NC_092149.1:69730898-69778398 GCF_045791955.1 Oncorhynchus clarkii lewisi
TTCACCCCCTCTCTCTCTCTTCACCCCCTCTCTCTCTTCACCCCCTCTCTCTATTCACCCCCCCTCTCTCTCTTCACCCCCTCTCTCTCTCTTCACCCCCTCTCTCTCTTCACCACCTCTCTCTCTTCACCCCCTCTCTCTCTCTCTTCACCCCCTCTCTCTCTTCACCCCCTCTCTCTCTCTTCACCCCCCCTCTCTCTCTTCACCCCCCTCTCTCTTCACTCCCTCTCTCTCTCTTCACCCCCTCTCTCTCTCTTCACCCCCTCTCTCTCTTCACCCCCTCTCTCTCTCTTCACCCCCTCTCCCTCTCTTCACCCCCTCTCTCTCTCTTCACCCCCTCTCTCTCTTCACCCCCTCTCTCTCTCTTCACCCCCCCTCTCTCTTCACCCCCCACTCTCTCTCTTCACCCCCTCTCTCTCTCTTCACCCCCTCTCTCTCTTCACCCCCTCTCTCTCTTCACCCCCTCTCTCTCTATCACCTCAATATTGTTCTTTGTTTCTGTTACTCTCTCCCCTCAGTGCCTTTCTCCCTTTGTCTCCCTCTCCTTCTCTCTCTTGCTCTAAATATTTTCCACCTAGTTCCTCATTAAAACCTGTGTTTGTGTGTGTGCGCGTGCGTGACCTTCACCTCACAAAAAGGTAAATAAATAATGCATAACTGTGGCCAGCTCATGTTCTCACACACACAAAGGAAGGCATGCCCACGCACTCGCTTTTCTCATAGGCCAACCTGGCACAATTAGCCACCACTATGTTGAGTAAGACCAGCTGAGCACATAATTCTATCTGGTAACAGAATAACAAATCAACCAATCAGAGACCTTACACGGTTGAGCCACCATCCAATCACATTTGTTAAACAGGTCAACTTGGCCACCAGAGGGAGATAAGAAATCCTACAACTTCAAGGTTTAGTTTGTTACCTGTGCCTTAGTCTAAGAAGTGGAGTGTGCCAGTATGAATTGCATGATGCTTCCTTATGGGTTACTGACTTTACAGAACCTTCAAAAGGCACATTTTCACATATAAGGCCAAATTCAATGTTTTTGCTTATCATTTCACACACATCTATGTGCTTTTACGAAGAAAAAAAATACATGTTACATTACATGTTCATATTCATAGTTCCATTGTAAAGAAAAGTCTAAGCCGATGGTGGTCTTGCAGATAGCTGTATTTTATTCCCACTACTATCACTGACAAGTGGCGCAATCCGCTGAGGCAGTTAAGGGATGTGATGGCAGTGAGTACAAACCTTACTTGGTGCAAGGTTTATTATTAAAGGAAATAACGCTCCGCTGCTGGTCCTCAAGTCAAATAACTCATATGTGCCAAAGTAGATAATTATAAAAATGCATATAAAATTATGTAGGCATACATTTAGGTGTATACCTCCATGCAATATATGTAATATAATATGATCTTTGTGTTGACTACATTTTATTCTACATTTCAAAAGGGGGGGGGGTCATATGGGGGATTTGAACCCACGCCACAATCTGCGAAAAATAAGAAAAAAACAGCTCTTTACACATTGAGCTAATGTATTTCTCCAGCCAGATTATTGACTGTGATCTAGTTAGTTTGATTATCGGGACGTGCCATTGGACTTTTTTATGGACGCTTTCGTAAAAATATTTGGATCTGTACCTTACATTGAAGATTTTAATTGGCTGATACGGAATTTGTTACCGGATATAGTTACAGTATCTTCAGAAAGTATTCACACCCCTTGGCTTTCTCCACATATTGTTGTGTTACAGCATGAATTAAATAATTATTACATTGAGATGTTGTCACGCCCTGACCATAGTTTACTTTGTATTTTCTATGTTTTGATTGGTCAGGGTGTGACCTGAGTGGGTATTCTATGTTTCATGTCTTGTTTGTCTATTTCTATGTTCAGCCTGATATGGTTCTCAGTCAGAGGCAGGTGTTCGTCATTGTCTCTGATTGGGAACCATATTTAGGTAGCCTGGGTTTCACTGTGTGTTTGTGGGTGATTGTTCCTGTCTATGTGTTTTTCACCAGATAGGCTGTTTAGGTTTTCGTTACGTTTTGTTTTGTAGTATTGTATTGGAGATTCGTGTTTCGTATTATTAATAAACATGGATCGTAAACCACACGCTGCATTTTGGTCCGACTCTCCTTCTCATACAGAAAACCGTTACAGAATCACCCACCACCAACGGACCAAGCAGCGTGTCAACAGGCAGGAGCAGCGCGAGGAGAAGCGCAATAAGGATTTCTGGACATGGGAGGAAATCCTCGACGGGAGAGGACCCTGGGCTAAACCAGGGAAGTGTAGCCGCACTAAGGTGCAGCGGGAGAAGAAACAACAGGAACAGCCCAAGGAGGAGTACAGTATGGAGTATACTACTTGGGGGGAGATCGACAGGTGGGCGGCCGACCCAGGGAGAGTGCCGGAGCCCGCCTGGGATTCGCTGGAGCAGTGCGAGGAAGGTTACCGTAGAATGGAGGCGGTGAAAGCAGAGAGGCGCTGGTATGAGAAGGCAGCACGGCGACGCGGATGGAAGCCTGAGAGGCAGCCCCAAAAATTTCTTGGGGGGGGGCTAACAGGGAGTATGGCTATGCCAGGTAGGAGACCTGAGCAGACTCCCTGTGCTTACCGGGGGGCTAGAGAGACCGGACAGGCACCGTGTTATGCACCCGCACGGTGCGGTATATTCCAGCTCAGCGTGTCTGCCGGGCTAGATTGAGCGTCGAGCCTAATGCCATGAAGCCGGCTCTACGCAGCTGGTCCCCAGTGCGTCTCCTTGGGCCGGCTTACATGGCACCAGCCTTGCGCTCGGTGTCTCCGGTTCGCCTGCATAGCCCAGTGCGGGCTATTCCACCTCGCCGCACTGGCAGGGCGACCGTGAGCATTCAACCAGGTAAGGTTGGGCAGGCTCGGTGCTCAAGAGCTCCAGTGCGCCTGCACGGTCCGGTTTTTCCAGTACCACCTCCACACCCCAGCCCTCCGGTAGCAGCTCCCCGCACCAGGCTTCCTGTGCGTGTCCTTGGCCCAGTACCACCAGTGCCAGTACCACGCATCAAGCCTACAGTGCGCCTCGCCTGTCCAGCGCTGTCGGAGCCCTCCTCCTCTCCAGCGCTGTCGGAGTCTCCCGCCTGTTTAGCGCTGTCAGAGCTTTCCGCCTCTACAGCGCTGCCGGAGTCTCCCGCCTGTTCAGAACTGCCAGTTAGCATAGAGCTGCCAGTTAGCATAGGAGCTGCCAGTTAGCAAGGAGCTGCCAGTTAGCAAGGAGCTGCCAGTCTGCAAGGAGCTGCCAGTCTGCATGGAGCTGCCAGTCTGCATGGAGCTGCCAGTCTGCATAGAGCTGCCAGTCTGCATGGAGCTGCCAGTCTGCAAGGAGCCGCCAGAGCTGCCTGTCTGCAGGATGCCGCCAGAGCTGCCAGTCTGCAAGGAGCCGCCAGAGCTGCCAGTCTGCAAGGAGCCGCCAGAGCTGCCAGTCTGCAAGGAGCCGCCAGAGCTGCCAGTCAGCATGGAGCAGCCAGGGCCGCCAGTCAGCATGGAGCAGCCAGGGCCGCCAGTCAGCATGGAGCAGCCAGGGCCGCCAGTCAGCATGGAGCAGCCAGGGCCGCCAGTCAGCATGGAGCAGCCAGTCAGCATGGAGCAGCCAGTCAGCATGGAGCAGCCAGTCAGCATGGAGCAGCCAGAGCAGCCAGTCAGCATGGAGCAGCCAGAGCAGCCAGTCAGCATGGAGCAGCCAGAGCTGCCAGTCAGCATGGATCAGCCAGTCAGCATGGAGCAGCCAGAGCTGCCAGTCAGCATGGAGCAGCCAGTCAGCATGGAGCAGACAGTGCTGCCAGTCGTCCAGACTCTTCCAGATCTGCCAGTCGACCAGACTCTTCCAGATCTGCCAGTCGACCAGACTCTTCCAGATCTGCCAGTCGACCAGACTCTTCCAGATCTGCCAGTCGACCAGACTCTTCCAGATCTGCCAGTCGACCAGACTCTTCCAGATCTGCCAGTCGACCAGACTCTTCCAGATCTGCCAGTCGTCCAGACTCTTCCAGATCTGCCAGTCGTCCAGATTCTCCCAGATCTGCCAGTCGACCAGATTCTCCTAGATCCGCCAGTCGACCAGATTCTCCCAGATCCGCCAGTCGACCAGATTCTCCCAGATCCGCCAGTCGACCAGATTCTCCCAGATCCGCCAGTCGACCAGATTCTCCCAGATCCGCCAGTCGACCAGATTCTCCCAGATCCGCCAGTCGACCAGATTCTCCCAGATCCGCCAGTCGACCAGATTCTCCCAGATCCGCCAGTCGACCAGATTCTCCCAGATCTGCTAGTCGACCAGGATCTGCTGAAACCGCCAGCCAGCCAGGTTCTGGTAGTTTCTACTACCTGCCTGGGCTTCCTCTCAGTGCTGAGCTTCTTCTCAGTGCTGAGCTTCCCCTCAGTGCTGAGCTACCTATCTGTCCCGAGTTACCTCTGTCCCGAGCTGTCCCTCTGTCCCATGTTATCATTGTGGTGGGTAACCTATTTAGGGACGTTTAGGAGGGGGATTAAAACTGTCATGGAGTGGGGTCCACGTCCAGCGCCAGAGCCGCCACCGCGGACAGATGCCCACCCAGACCCTCCCCTATAGGTTCAGGTTTTGCGGCCGGAGTCCGCACCTTGGGGGGGGGGTACTGTCACGCCCTGACCATAGTTTACTTTGTATTTTCTATGTTTTGATTGGTCAGGGTGTGATCTGAGTGGGTATTCTATGTTTCATGTCTTGTTTGTCTATTTCTATGTTCAGCCTGATATGGTTCTCAGTCAGAGGCAGGTGTTCGTCATTGTCTCTGATTGGGAACCATATTTAGGTAGCCTGGGTTTCACTGTGTGTTTGTGGGTGATTGTTCCTGTCTATGTGTTTTTCACCAGATAGGCTGTTTAGGTTTTCGTTACGTTTTGTATTGGAGATTCGTGTTTCGTATTATTAATAAACATGGATCGTAAACCACACGCTGCATTTTGGTCCGACTCTCCTTCTCATACAGAAAACCGTTACAGATGTGTCACTGGCTTACATACAATAACCCATAAAGTCAAAGTGGAATCATGTTTTAGAATTTTTTACAAATTAAAATGAAAAGCTGAATTGTCTTGAGTGCTTAATTAACAAGTCACAATATAAATTGCATGGACTCACTCTGTATGCAATAATAGTAGTTAAAATCTTTTTTAAAGACCTAGTTTTGTCCCATGGCGGTGTTCGCCTTAGCAATCTCACTAGGATAAAGACCTCCTCCATTCCTGTCATTATTGAAAGAGATCATGATACCTCACATTTCAAAATAGGGCTACTTAATGTTAGATCCCTTACTTCAAAGGCAATTACAGTCAATGAACTAATCACTGATCATTATCTTGATATGATTGGCCTGACTGAAACATGGCTTAAGCCTGATGAATTTACTGTGTTAAATGAGGCCTCACCTCCTGGCTACACTAGTGACCATATCCCCCGTGCACCCCGCAAAGGCGGAGGTGTTACTAACATTTACATTAGCAAATTTCAATTTACAAATATTTTTTTTGGAGCTTCTAGTCATGAAATCTATGCAGCCTACTCAATCACTTTTTATAGCTACTGTTTACAGGCCTCCTGGGCCATATACAGCGTTCCTCATTGAGTTCCCAGAATTCCTATCGGACCTTGTAGTCATAGCAGATAATATTCTAATCTTTGGTGACTTTAACATTCACATGGAAAAGTCCACAGACCCACTCCAAAAGGCTTTCGGAGCCATCATCGACTCAGTGGGTTTTGTCCAACATTTCTCTGGACCTACTCACTGTCACACTGGACCTAGTTGTGTCCAATGAAATAAATGTTGTGGATCTTAATGTTTTTCCTCATAATCCTGGACTATCGGACCACCATTTTATTACGTTTGCAATTGCAACAAATAAACTGCTCAGACCCCAACCAAGGAACATCAAAAGTGCTATAAATTCACAGACAACACAAAGATTCCTTGATGTCCTTCCAGACTCCCTCTGTCTACCCAAGGACGCCAGAGGACAAAAATCAGTTAACCACCTAACTGAGGAACTCAATTTAACCTTGCGCAATACCCTAGATGCAGCTGCACCCCTAAAAACTAAAAATATTTCTCATAAGAAACTAGCTCCCTGGTATACAGAAAATACCCGAGCTCTGAAGCAAGCTTCCAGAAAATTGGAACGGAAATGGCGCCACACCAAACTGGAAGTCTTCCGACTAGCTTGGAAAGACAGTACCGTGCAGTATCGAAGAGCCCTTACTGCTGCTCGATCATCCTATTTTTCCAACTTAATTGAGGAAAATAAGAACAAACCGAAATTCCTTTTTGATACTGTCTCAAAGCTAACTAAAAAGCAGCATTCCCAAAGAGAGGATGGCTTTCATGTCAATGACTCCTCTTTAAATCTGCATATTCCTTCAAAGCTCAGTTGTCCTGAGTCTGCACAACTCTGCCAGGACCTAGGATCAAGAGAGACACTCAAGTGTTTTAGTACTATATCTCTTGACACAATGATGAAAATAATCATGGCCTCTAAACCTTCAAGCTGCATACTGGACCCTATTCCAACTAAACTACTGAAAGAGCTGCATCCTGTGCTTGGCCCTCCTACGTTGAACATAATAAACGTCTCTCTATCCACCGGATGTGTACCAAACTCACTAAAAGTGGCAGTAATAAAGCCTCTCTTGAAAAAGCCAAACCTTGACCAAGAAAATATAAAAAACTATCGGCCTATATCGAACCTTCCATTCCTCTCAACATTTTTAGAAAAGGCTGTTGCGCAGCAAATCACTGCCTTCCTGAAGACAAACAATGTATACGAAATGCTTCAGTCTGGTTTTAGACCCCATCATAGCATTGAGACTGCACTTGTGAAGGTGGTAAATTACCTTTTAATGGCATCAGACCGAGGCTCTGAATCTGTCCTCGTGCTCCTAGACCTTAGTGCTGCTTTTGATACCATCGATCACCACATTCTTTTGGAGAGATTGGAAACCCAAGTTGGTCTACACGGACAAGTTCTGGCCTGGTTTAGATCTTATCTGTCGGAAAGATATCAGTTTGTCTCTGTGAATGGTTTGTCCTCTGACAAATCAACTGTAAATTTCGGTGTTCCTCAAGGTTCCGTTTTAGGACCACTATTGTTTTCACTATATATTTTACCTCTTGGGGATGTCATTCGAAAACATAATGTTAACTTTCACTGCTATGCGGATGACACACAGCTGTACATTTCAATGAAAATTGCCCTCGCTAGAAGCATGTGTTTCAGACAAAAGGAAGTGGATGGCTGCAAACTTTCTACTTTTAAACTCGGACAAAACAGAGATGCTTGTTCTAGGTCCCAAGAAACAAAGAGATCTTCTGTTGAATCTGACAATCCATCTTAATGGTTGTACAGTCGTCTCAAATAAAACTATGAAGGACCTCGGCGTTACTCTGGACCCTGATCTCTCTTTTGAAGAACATATCAAGCCTGTTTCAAGTACAGCTTTTTTCCATCTACGTAACATTGCAGAAATCAGAAACTTTCTGTCCAAAAATGATGCAGAAAAATTAATCCATGCTTTTGTCACTTCTAGGTTAGACTACTGCAATGCTCTACTTTCCGCCTACCCGGATAAAGCACTAAATAAACTTCCGTTAGTGCTAAATACGGCTGTTAGAATCCTGACTAGAACCCAAAAATTAGATCATATTACTCCAGTGCTAGCCTCCCTACACTGGCTTCCTGTCAAGGCAAGGGCTGATTTCAAGGTTTTACTGCTAACCTACAAAGCATTACATGGGCTATCTCTCTGATTTGTTCCTGCCGTACATACCTACACGTACGCTATGGTCACAAGACGCAGGCCTCCTAATTGTTCCTAGAATTTCTAAGCAAACAGCTGGAGGCAGGGCTTTGTCCTATAGAGCTCTATTTTTATGGAATGGTCTGCCTACCCATGTGAGAGACGCAAACTCGGTCTCAACCTTTAAGTCTTTATCGAAGACTCATCTCTTCAGTGGGTCATATGATTGATTGTGGTCTGGCCCAGGAGTGTGAAGGTGAACGGAAAGGCTCTGGAGCAACGAATCACCCTTGCTGTCCCTGCCTGGACGGTTCCCCTCTTTCCACTGGGATTCTCTGCCTCTAACCCTATTACAGGGGCTGAGTCACTGGCTTACTAGGGCTCTTTCATACCGTCCCTAGGAGGGGTGCGTCACTTGAGTGGGTTGAGTCACTGATGTGATCTTCCTGTCTGGGTTGGCGCCCCCCCTTGGGTTGTGCTGTGGCGGAGATCTTTGTGGGCTATACTCGGCCTTGTCTCAGGATGGTAAGTTGGTGGTTGAAGATATCCCTCTAGTGGTGTGGGGGCTGTGCTTTGGCAAAGTGGGTGGGGTTATATCCTTCCTGTTTGGCCCTGTCCGGGGGTGTCATCGGATGGGGCCACAGTGTCTCCTGACCCCTCCTGTCTCAGCCTCCAGTGTTTATGCTGCAGTAGTTTATGTGTCGAGGGGCTAGGGTCAGTTTGTTATATCTGGACTACTTCTCCTGTCCTATCCGGTGTCCTGTGTGAATTTAAGTTTGCTCTCTCTAATTCTCTCTTTCTCTCTTTCTTTCTTTCGCTCTCTCGTAGGACCTGAGCCCTAGGACCATGCCTCAGGACTCTTGGCCATGTTCTGTTATAATCTCCACCCGGCACAGCCAGAAGAGGACTGGCCACCCCACATAGCCTGGTTCCTCTCTAGGTTTCTTCCTAGGTTTTGGCCTTTCTAGGGAGTTTTTCCTAGCCACCGTGCTTCTACACCTGCATTGCTTGCTGTTTGGGGTTTTAGGTTGGGTTTCTGTACAGCACTTTGAGATATCAGCTGATGTACGAAGGGCTATATAAATACATTTGATTTGATTTGATTTGATACCTCATCTCTGTACTCCACACATACACATACAATTATACGTAAGGTCCCTCAGTTGAGCAGTGCATTTCAAACACAGATTAAATCACAAACACCAGGGAAGTTTCTCAATGCCTCGCAAATAAGGGCAAATATTGGTAGATGGGTAGATAATGAATATCCCTTTGAGCATGGTGACATTATTAATTACACTTTGGATGGTGTATCAATACACCCAGTCACTACAAAAATATAGGCGTTTCTCCTAACTCAGTTGCAGAAAAGGAAGGACACCACTCAGGAATTTCATCATAAGACCAATGGTGACTTTAAAACAGTTACAGAGTTTGATGGCTGTGATAGGAGAAAACTGCGGATGGATCAACAACATTGTAGTTACTGCACAATACTAACCTAAATAACAGAGTTAAAAGAAGGAAGCCTGTACACAATAAAACATTCAAAAACATGCATCCTGTTAGCAATAAGGCAATAAAGTTACACTGCAAAAAATGTGGCAAAGAAATGAACTTTAAGTCCTCAAAAACAAAGCGTTACGTTTGGGGCAAATCCAACACAACACATCACTGAGGACTGTACCACACTTAACATTTTCATGCATGGTGAGGGCTGCATTGTGTTATGCTCGTCATCGGCAAGGACTAGGGAGGTTTTTTTTAGGATAAAAAGAAACCGCATAGAGCTAAACACAGGCACAATCCTACAGGAAAACATGGTTCAGCTCTGTTTTTCCAACAGACACTGGGAGACATATTCACCTTTCATCAGGAAAATAATCTTAAACACCAGACCAGATATACACTTCAGTTGCTTACCAAGACGACATTGGATGTTCCTGAGTGGCCTAGTTACAATTGACTTAAATCATCTCCAAAAATCTTTGGCAGGACTTGAAAAGGGCTGTCTTGCAATGATCAACAACTAACTTGACAGAGCTTGAATCATTTTTTAAAGAATAATGTGATAATATTGTACAATCCAGGTGTTCAAATCTCTTAGAGATGTACCCAGAAATACTCACAGCTGTAATTGACGTCAAAGGTGATTCTAACAAGTATTGACTCATGGGTATGAATACTTATGTACATTTTATATTTCTGTATTTAATTTCAATACATTTGCAAAAATTTCTAAAAACATGTTTTCGCTTTTGTCATTATGGGGTATTGTGTATAGATGGGTTATCAGGTTTAAGGTAAGACCCAGGCGCAGACATTGTCAAAGTAACAAAGTTAATTAGGATGGCGTTAGGATGGCAGGTAGGCTCAGGTCAGGGCAGGCAGGAATGGTCAAAACTGGGAAACTAGGAAACAAGAACTATAGCAAAGACAGGAGCAAGGGTGAAAATGCTGGTAGGTTTGAACAAACAAAATGGACTGGCAACAGACAAACAGAGAACACAGGTATAAATACACAGGGGATGATGGGGAAGATGGTGACACCTGCAGGGGGGTGGAGACAATCACAAAGACAGGTGAAACAGATCAGGGTGTGACAGTACCCCCCCTCTAGGGGCGCCACCTGGTGTCCTACCTGGGCGGATACCTGGTTGACCGGAGTGCTGGTGTTGGAACTCCGAAATGAGGCCTGGGTCCAGGATGTCCCTGGCTGGGACCCAGCACCTCTCCACCAGGCCAAAACCCTTCCAGTCAACCAGGTACTGGAACCCCCTGCCCAGAGGTCAAACCTTCAGGAGACATCACACCGTGTACGCCGGTTGGCCATCGATGAGACAGGGGAGAGGGAAGGACCTGAAAACAGGAGACAAAGGGCTGTGAGACATGGGTTTAATTCTGGACGCATGAAAGGTAGGATGTAAACGAAGGTTACGGAGCAACAGAAGATGAACAGCAGAGGGGCTAATGACTTTGGAGATGGGAAACGGGCCGATAAACCGGGGGAGAGTTTGCGGGATTCCACCTGGAGGGGCAGATCCCGGGTGGACAGCCATACCTTCTGCCCTAGCTGATACCGGAGAGCCGGGGTCCGGTGGCAATCTACTTGTCGCGGATACCTGGAGATGGTTTTGAGGAGGGCCGACCGGGCTCTCCTCCAGGTACGACAACAGCGGCGGACAAACATCTGGGCAGAAGGTATGCCGACCTCCTCCTCCTGCTCAGGAAAGAGCGGGGGCTCTAACCCCATGGAACACTCAAAAGATGATAGGCCTGTGGCAGAGCAGAGAAGGGTGTTGTGGGCGTATTCGACCCACACACGCTGCTGGCTCCAAGAGGTGGGTTTTGCGGAGACCAGGCAGCGCAGAGTAGTCTCTAGGTCCTTGTTGGCTCGCTCTGACTGGCCATTGGACTGGGGGTGGAACCCGGAGGACAGGCTGGTCGACGACCCAATGAGGGTGTAGAACACCTTACAGAACCGGGATGAGAACTGAGGAACCCGGTCGAAGACATTGTCTACCGGTAGTCAATAAATCCGGAAAACGTGCTGCAACATGAGCTGGGCCATCTCTATGGCAGAGGGTAGTTTGTGGAGAGGAATGAAGTGGGCGGCTTTGGAAAACCGATTTGTGCACAAACCGTGCAAGCGGCGATGAATGCGGCCAAGTCAGGGACCATGGTAGGCCATCAAAAGTGTTGTCGCACAAAAGCCAGGGTCTGATGGCTAATGTCTGGGAGGGCGCTCGCCTGGACTACAGTGTGATAAGATACACTATCTTAGAGCAGTCCGAGGGGAAGGAGGAGGGCTGAAGCTCAAAGATGTAGGCACACTGGGCTAGCAACACCCAACAGGTGCCCGGCTCTCCATTGAAACGTTCCGGGGAAGGTAAGCGGGGCTCCTTGGAAGGCGGAGTGACCGGTGACGCGGCGCTGCAAACAGCCGAGTTACTGAGGAGCTGTGAGGTTCCCGTCATAGTAGGCTGCCTCCCAGCCAACCTACAGAATTCCTTTTGCCTACCAATGGCGGCTCCTTGGGAGGAGATGGCTTCCGAGTCCAATGGGTCAGTCATGGCCAGTTCGTACTATCAGGTTTAAGGTAAGACCCAGGCGCAGACGGTGTCGAAGTAACAAAGTTTATTACTCGAACAGGGGCAGGCAAAAGGACAGGTCAAGGGCAGGCAGAGGTCAGAATCCAGATAGGTGGGACAAAGGTAGTGTCAAGTTTGAGAAACAGACACCTCACAAGTCCTCAACTGGCAGCTTATTTAAAAGGTACCCGCAAACACCAGTCTCCATGTCAACTGTGAAGAGGCAACTCCGGGTTGCTGGCGTTCTAGGAACATTTTCACTTTTAAAATTAAAGGGAAAGGAAATGTCTGAAAAAAATCTAAACAGCTACCGTCTTCCCCGATCCTGCTGTCTTCAATTATCTCCTTCAACAATCACTGGGTAAATATAAAGACTCATATTTGGACTGTGGCCAAAGGGCTTTATGATAATCCTCATTGTGTGAGTGGAGACAGAGATACAAACACACTTATCTACTAGAGACCAGGTTATAGCCCTTGGCGGACCAGTACACACACACACACACACACACACACACACACACACACACACACACACACACACACACACACACACACACACACACACACACACAACACACACACACACACACACACACACACACACACACACACACACAAGACACATACACACACACACTATATCTCCCCCACAGCCATCCTGTGACCCAGAGGTCATACAGAGGTGACTGTAACCTCAAACTCAACCTCAACCCTTACCCTGACCAGCTCAGAGATAGAGGAGATCCTTGGGGAAATCGCCTGGAGGAACAAACAAACAGACTATCACAACACGGTTCTATGCTTTGTGTTGTAAAGCTAAAGCCATAGATAGATAGAATGTTATCCTGTACTGGAGATCCTGATCCCCCCAACACACAGAACTGGGACTAATCCCCTAGAAGGCTAGTCTGGCTAGACAGGTAGATCCCCTTGGAACACTTCCAACCAGGTGACCCTCAGGAGATCAGAGGAGAGGAGGACACAGCAACAGCCCAACCAACACACAATTTTACCAACTCCAATGGTTTGGTATTTTGAATGTACATGTTTGTTTTTAAATAGAATCACAATTTGAATATACATGCACAGACATTTTCCCAGACCCTATTCCCAGACCCAATTGAAATATTTGCTTTCCTTTCAAAGGCTAACAAGTTATCATAGAAAAAGCCTTGAAGAGACGATGGCAGTGTCCAAAAACTCACAAATGCGTCTTAAATAGTAGGCCATTTGAGTACGCTAAAAAAATGGGTTTAATAGTATGTTACATTTAGAAAATTTATAATTCTTTAAATGCCAGGATGTTATACTCATTTCGGCTTTACAACTAGTAGAATTCGCTGCACACTTGTTGGGAATTACACAGCCAAATTGCATTGGAAGTGGGGGGCCGTGAGATTTCACAGCTCGATCTATTCAAGTAAACAACAAAACAACTTGGAAGACGGAGAATAGTGAAGCTTCTGCGGTGGTGTTCAAGTGTAAGTAGCTATTTTTCTCCTTAAAATGATCACAACTATTTAATCGTAATGTTAAATCTTTGAAAACAGATCTGCGGCCTGCCATGCCTTTAGCTAGCTAGCTACGTGCATTGTAGGACTAGAAGTTATAGAAGTTACACATAGAACGATGACACAAATATTTAACCCGATATATAAATGTGAAGCATCCGCTTGAAGTTTCCACTCACTACCAAATATGGTAGAGAGAGGCAGACCTGTGGCCGGCAGTGGGAGAAGATGGATCGATATGGATTTTAGCTGACATTCTGCATATTTTCTCATTGATGAAACATTTGATCTCAATACAGTTTTCTGTTCCCAAAACTAGAATCTGTTATGAACAGAGTGGACTAAGTTTTGTAGACTTAAAAAATATGGCATTGTTTAGAAGGAGTGCAAAGGCAAATTGAGTTATTTTACATGCGAATAGACATTCCCTAACGGAAATATGCAAATGTATGCTAGAACTCGCCAATAGGATCTCGCTAGCTCGTGCTTGCCTCTGCCGACCTCCTTGCTTGTTCTTCCCACTATGACTCATTTGTTCCCATTTGAAACGACGGGCTGTGGTCTATCTTGGCTTAGTTACAAAAATCTTTGTTGTAACAGTTTGAACAGTAACTTTAGCTACAGGGATACTTGCTTGCTTGCTGCTTGCTGCTGAGCGACAACTTCATATCATTAACCTAGTTAGCTAGCTACTTGTTGTAAATGCCAGGGCTTATGTTCAAACTGTTACTGGACCTGATGACAATACCAGGCATTTAATTCAGTGCTGAAAATGGCAGGAAAAATGCAGCAAAAAAATGTTTGAGTAAGTCATGTGGCTATAGTTAGCTCTCTTACCACTGCACTATGCACTGCCACTGGCTATAGCTGACATTAGTAACACGGTGGCCTATAGTCCTATTTTCCACACAAAGTATTTTCAGGATCTACGTGAATGAGTGTGACCTGGAGGGGCAGCTGTCACCTGCATGGGTGAAAAAGAAGTAGGAGAACCAAATACACGGTGCACTACTGTGTTATCTTGACATTCTACTGTATGCTATCTTGACATGTATTGCTGTGCAGTACTTGGCTAATAAAGTTCCCCTTTTCTCTGAGAGAAACCCCATTTCCTATCTATTTCCTGTGTTTCACCGGCACATTCATGTAAGTGTGAAGATAGACATGTTCGAAAGGTGCAGGTATTCAAGAGAAATATACTGTAATTGGCATAATGCTTTTTACAGGTGTAACGATATTCGTAGGTGGAAGAAGGTGAAGAGGACCAAGGTGCAGCGTGGTACGTGTTCATGGTAAATTTAATAAAAAAATTGAACACTAGAACAACAAAGCGGAACAAACGAAACAGTTCTGTCTGGTGCAGACACACAAAGACAGAAAACAACTACCCACACCCATAGTGGGAAAACAGGCTGCCTAAGTATGGTTCTCAATCAGAGACAACGATAACCTCTGATTGGGAACCATACCAGGCCTAAACATAGAAACACAACACCTAGACATACAACATAGAATACCCACCCACATCACACCCTGACCAAACTAAAAATAGAAATATACAAAGCAATCTATGGTCAGTGCGTGATAACAGGTCTTTCTTTACATGTAGTATGTTTGATGCTGAAAGCTATCCTTTTCCGTATTTTTCAGGAGTTGAAAGCTCCCCCAAATGGAGTCAGGGGCTGCCACTCCATTACCTCCATTACCCCACCATAATCTCTTCTTTCCCTCCCAGAAGGGTCCAGATGTGGAGGCAGGAGAAGTATTTGACTGCCAGGGAGACATGCTTTATAAACATTTTAAAGGACATAATTATAGTTATTAATTTATTCATTTTCTACTGATTTTGGCTATTTTTTAAACCCAAAGTGGATTTCTGTTTAACCATTGAAAGTGTTTCTTGTTTGTAATAAACATTTGTATTTGATACCGGTACATCTACTGTCGGTGTGTTTTACTTTCAACATTCAAAAATGCACTTGCACATCTGACCTATCTTCTTGCACGTTAATGGTAACAATTAGATACGTTGAAAGAAAAAAGTAGCCTGCACACTACTCTAGCTAGTATCACTTTTTTTATTGAGAGTCAGCCTCTTCACCTTCGTCAGAGATTTTGCTCTACTAGACTAAATTAACCGTCTTTGGTATAATAATTATTGATTACATTTCTATAACAATCTCAAAGACGGATCGAAAAAACAAACAAATAAGCAATATATCATGAGTAGCCTAGCTGTAGTTGGCTAGGTAACCAATACATCATGAGTAGACTAGTTATAGTTGGCTAGGTAACCAATACATCATGAGTAGACTAGTTATAGTTGGCTAGGTCAATCAATATATCATGAGTAGCCTAGCTGTAGTTGGCTAGGTAACCAATACATCATGAGTAGACTAGTTATAGTTGGCTAGGTAACCAATACATCATGAGTAGACTAGCTGTAGTTGGCTAGGTAACCAATATATCATGAGTAGCCTAGCTGTAGTTGGCTAGGTAACCAATATATCATGAGTAGACTAGCTGTAGTTGGCTAGGTAACCAATATATCATGAGTAGCCTAGCTGTAGTTGGCTAGGTAACCAATACATCATGAGTAGACTAGTTATAGTTGGCTAGGTAACCAATACATCATGAGTAGACTAGCTGTAGTTGGCTAGGTAACCAATATATCATGAGTAGCCTAGCTGTAGTTGGCTAGGTCAATCAATACATCACGAGTAGACTAGTTATAGTTGGCTAGGTCAACCAATACATCATGAGTAGACTAGTTATAGTTGACTAGGTCAATCAATACATCATGAGTATACTAGCTGTAGTTGGCTAGGTCAATCAATACATCATGAGTAGACTAGTTATAGTTGGCTAGGTAACCAATACATCATGAGTAGACTAGTTATAGTTGACTAGGTCAATCAATACATCATGAGTAGACTAGTTAAGGTTGACTAGGTCAATCAATACATCATAAGTAGACTAGTTATAGTTGACTAGGTCAATCAATACATCATGAGTATACTAGTTATAGTTGACTAGGTCAATCAATACATCATGAGTAGACTAGTTATAGTTGACTAGGTCAATCAATACATCATGAGTATACTAGTTATAGTTGGCTAGGTAACCAATACATCATGAGTATACTAGTTATAGTTGGCTAGGTCAATCAATACATCATGAGTAGACTAGTTATAGTTGACTAGGTCAATCAATACATCATGAGTAGACTAGTTATAGTTGGCTAGGTAACCAATACATCATGAGTAGACTAGTTATAGTTGGCTAGGTCAACCAATACATCATGAGTAGACTAGTTATAGTTGGCTAGGTCAATCAATACATCATTAGTAGACTAGTTATAGTTGGCTAGGTAACCAATACATCATGAGTAGACTAGTTATAGTTGGCTAGGTCAATCAATACATCATGAGTAGACTAGTTATAGTTGGCTAGGTCAACCAATACATCATGAGTAGACTAGTTATAGTTGGCTAGGTCAACCAATACATCATGAGTAGACTAGTTATAGTTGGCTAGGTCAACCAATACATCATGAGTAGACTAGTTATAGTTGGCTAGGTAACCAATACATCATGAGTAGTGTCACGAATATTACCGAAGGTGACTCCCCTTGTTCGGGTGGCGCTCGGCGGTCATCGTCGCCGGTCTACTAGCTGCCACCGATCCTTTGTTCTGTGTTCGTTTGTTTTTGTCTAATTGGTTTCACCTGTTTCTTGTTTGGTTATTAGGGTGGGGTTATATAAGTTCGTTCAGCCCGCTTCTGTTTGTGCGGGCTTGTTCATCTGTATTTGTTAGAGTGGTTTGTGTTTTGCATTTTCGGGTTTTTTCGCTGTCCTTATTTTCTACACATGTGTTGTTCGCCTGATTTTTGTTTGTGTGATTTTCTGGACATTAAAGCGTGTTTTTCCCGTATCCTTTGCTCTCTGCGCCTGACTCCACACCTATTCACTCATTTACCGTTACAGAAGCCCGCACCATATTATGGAGTCAGCAGGAGCAGCAACCACCCCTCTTCCCACGATGGAGGAAAGAGTCCTTCACCACACGTCCATCCTCCAAAGCCTCGGATCAGCGATGGATCAAATGTTGGAGAGGATGGATCATTGGGAGAGGAGAGGTCTCCCTACTACCCCACCTACCCTCCCACCAGCAACTCTACCATCTCCCCAGGCGGGATCTGGTTCCAGCGCTCTGCGCATTACGCCTCCGAGGCAGTACGATGGAGCAGCGGCGGGATGCCAGGGATTCCTGCTTCAATTAAGCCTCTACCTGGCCACCATTCGGCCGGCTCCCTCGGACGAGGAGAGCGTGAATGTCCTCATCACCTGCCTTACGGGTAGAGCCCTGGAGTGGACCAATGCTGTTTGGAACGGGCCCGACTCAGCGAAGGGCAACTACCCGGAGTTCACCTGCCGTTTCCGGGCCGTGTTCGATCACCCTCCGGAAGGCCGAGCAGCGGGTGAGAGGTTGTTCCATCTAAGGCAGGGGACGAGGAGCGCGGAGGACTTCGCGCTGGATTTCCGGACCTTGGCCGCTGGAGCAGGGTGGAATGACAGGGCCCTGATAGACCAGTACCGGTGTAGCCTGAGAGAGGACGCCCGCAGGGAGCTGGCTTGTCGGGATACAACGCTTGGCCTGGATGAACTGATAGACCTGTCGATCCGGTTAGACCATCTGCTAGCTGCTCGCGGACGTTCTGAAGGGGTCCTGTTCGTTCCACCTCCTGACCCTCCCGCTCCTATCCCGATGGAGCTAGGAGGGGCCGCATCTAGGGAGATCGGAGGAGGAGGCTCCTCCTGTACCAGTTGTGGCCGGAGAGGGCACACTTCCGGTCGGTGCTGGAGGAGTTCATCTAGGAGTCGAGAGGGCAGGCAGAACACTCCTCGGTCACCCCAGGTGAGTAAGCACCACACTCTCCCAGAGTTTCCTGTTGGTTGCATGTTTGTATTAATTTGTTTCCTCAAATTTTTTCCCTCTCTCCAGCATAAGGCGCTAGTAGATTCAGGCGCAGCTGGGAACTTTATAGATCGCGGACTCGCTCAGAGGTTGAGGATTCCGTTAGTAAAAGTAGACCCCCCTTTTCCCGTGCACTCTTTAGATAGTCGACCATTAGGGTCAGGGCTGGTCAGGGAGGCCACAATTCCTTTGGAGATGATTACGCAGGGGAATCATAAGGAGCGAATTAGTCTGTTCCTTATCGATTCACCTGCGTTTCCGGTGGTGCTGGGGATTCCCTGGCTGGCTATTCACAATCCGACTATTTCGTGGAAACAGGGAACTCTCCAGGGGTGGTCTGATGAGTGTTCAGGCAGGTGTGTAGGGGTTTCCATCGGTGCGACAACGGTGGAGAGTCCAGACCAGGTTTCCACCGTGCGCATTCCCGCTGAGTATGCCGATTTGGCTATCGCTTTCAGTAAAAAGAAAGCGACCCAATTACCACCCCATCGACAGGGGGATTGCGTGATAAACCTCCAGGTAAACGCTGCACTTCCCAGGAGTCATGTGTATCCTTTATCCCAGGAGGAGACTGGCTATGGAAACATATATCACCGAGGCTCTGGGACAGGGATATATTCAGCCCTCCATGTCACCCGTATCCTCGAGTTTCTTTTTCGTGAAGAAAAAGGATGGTGGTTTGCGTCCGTGTATTGATTATCGAGGTCTAAATTCCATCACGGTGGGTTTTAGTTACCCACTACCTCTCATTGCTACGGCAGTGGAGTCATTTCACGGAGCGCAGTTCTTCACGAAACTAGACCTCAGGAGTGCGTATAATCTGGTGCGTATTCGGGGGGGAGATGAGTGGAAAACTGCATTTAGCACTACATCTGGCCATTATGAGTACCTCGTCATGCCATACGGGTTAAAGAATGCTCCAGCTATCTTTCAATCTTTTGTGGATGAGATTCTCAGAGACACTGCGTTTGCAGTGGTCAGCAGAGGCGGACAGAGCTTTCCGTAGGTTGAAGGCGCTGTTCACTGAGGCGCCGGTGTTGGCGCATCCGGACCCTTCATTGGCGTTCATAGTAGAGGTGGACACATCCAAAGCTGGGGTTGGAGCAGTGCTCTCACAGCGCTCGGGTGTGCCACCGAAGCTCCGCCCCTGTGCTTTTTTTTCGAAGAAGCTCGGGCCAGCGGAGCGGAATTATGATGTTGGGGATAGGGAGTTGTTGGCTATGGTTAAGGCCCTGAAGGTGTGGAGACACTGGCTTGAGGGGGCTAAGCACCCTTTCCTTATCTGGACTGACCACCGTAACCTGGAGTATATCCGATCAGCTAGGAGACTGAATCCTCGTCAGGCAAGGTGGGCCATGTATTTCACCAGATTTCGTTTTACTATCTCGTATCGACCAGGTTCCCTCAACACTAAGGCCGACGCGCTTTCCCGACTCTATGACAGTGAGGACCGGTCCATCGATCCTACTCCCATCATTCCGGCGGCTAAGCTGGTGGCACCAGTAGTATGGGAGGTGGACGCGGACATCGAGCGGGCGCTAGGGGAGGAACCTGCGCCTCCACAATGTCCGGAGGGTCGTAGGTACGTGCCACTCGCTGTTCGTGATCAATTGATTCGATGGGCTCATAGTCTACCCTCGTCGGGTCACCGCAGTGAGGCCCCCGTGTTTGCACCAGGGGACAGAGTCTGGCTCTCGACCCGAAACCTTCCCCTCCGCTTGCCCTGCCGGAAGCTGGGTCCGCAGTGTGTAGGGCCATTTAAAGTCCTGAGGAGAATAAACGAGGTTTGTAATCGATTATTACTTCCTTCGTATTATCGCATTAACCTCTCGTTTCATGTGTCTCTTCTCAGGCCGGTGGTAGCTATTCCCATGCAGGAAGGTGAGGTTCCGGAGGTCCCTCCGCCCCCTCTGGACATCGAGGGGTCCCCGGCGTACACGATACGAGCTATTCTGGACTCGAGACGCCGGGTGAGGGGCTTGCAGTACCTCGTTGACTGGGAGGGGTACGGTCCGGAGGAGAGATGCTGGGTCCCGGTGGGGGATATTCTGGATCCATCTATGTTGAGAGAGTTCCATCGCCTCCATCCGGATCGCCCAGCGCCTCGTCCCCCGGGTCGACCCCGAGGCCGGCGTCGGCGCGCTGCGGGAGCTGCGCGTCAGGGGGGGGGGGGGGGGATACTGTCACGAATATTACCGAAGGTGACTCCCCTTGTTCGGGTGGCGCTCGGCGGTCATCGTCGCCGGTCTACTAGCTGCCACCGATCCTTTGTTCTGTGTTCGTTTGTTTTTGTCTAATTGGTTTCACCTGTTTCTTGTTTGGTTATTAGGGTGGGGTTATATAAGTTTGTTCAGCCCGCTTCTGTTTGTGCGGGCTTGTTCATCTGTATTTGTTAGAGTGGTTTGTGTTTTGCATTTTCGGGTTTTTTCGCTATCCTTATTTTCTTCACATGTGTTGTTCGCCTGATTTTTGTTTGTGTGATTTTCTGGATATTAAAGCGTGTTTTTCCCGTATCCTTTGCTCTCTGCGCCTGACTCCACACCTATTCACTCATTTACCGTTACAAGTAGACTAGTTATAGTTGGCTAGGTCAACCAATACATCATGAGTAGACTAGTTATAGTTGGCTAGGTAACCAATACATCATGAGTAGACTAGTTATAGTTGGCTAGGTAAACCAATACATCATGAGTAGACTAGTTATAGTTGGCTAGGTAAACCAATACATCATGAGTAGACTAGCTATAGTTGGCTAGGTAACCAATACATCATGAGTAGACTAGTTATAGTTGGCTAGGTAAACCAATACATCATGAGTAGACTAGTTATAGTTGGCTAGGTAAACCAATACATCATGAGTAGACTAGTTATAGTTGGCTAGGTAAACCAATACATCATGAGTAGACTAGCTATAGTTGGCTAGGTAACGAATACATCATGAGTAGACTAGTTATAGTTGGCTAGGTAAACCAATACATCATGAGTAGACTAGTTATAGTTGGCTAGGTAAACCAATACATCATGAGTAGACTAGTTATAGTTGGCTAGGTAAACCAATACATCATGAGTAGACTAGTTATAGTTGGCTAGGTAACCAATACATCATGAGTAGACTAGTTATAGTTGGCTAGGTAACCAATGCATCATGAGTAGACTAGTTATAGTTGGCTAGGTAACCAATACATCATGAGTAGACTAGTTATATTTGGCTAGGTAACCAATACATCACGAGCAGCCTAGCTGTAGTTGGCTAGGTCAATCAATACATCATGAGTAGACTAGTTATAGTTGGCTAGGTAAACCAATACATCATGAGTAGACTAGTTATAGTTGGCTAGGTAACCAATACATTATGAGTAGACTAGTTATAGTTGGCTAGGTAACCAATACATCATGAGTAGACTAGTTATAGTTGGCTAGGTCAACAAATACATCATGAGTAGACTAGTTATAGTTGGCTAGGTAAACCAACACATCATGAGTAGACTAGTTATAGTTGGCTAGGTAACCAATACATCATGAGTAGACTAGTTATAGTTGGCTAGGTCAACCAAAAGAGGCCAAGTGTTTGAGTGCATGCCTCCTCCAAAGCTGGCTAGATGAGAGGAAGGTTGTCAGAGAGATGATTGTAGCCAGTCTTCCTCATTACCAGCCCTCTGCCTCAGCACTGCATTCCCCTACTGCATCTCCCATTCCTCTAAAGCTTTAGGTGACTCTTCAATTGATACATGTGTAGGCCTACGGTACACTCAAGTTTACTCCAAATACATTCCAAATGCTAGCTACTTAGCAAAGGTTAGTCCAAAACAACAACATGAAAGGTCACTGGGTGGGGCTACAGACGTTATTTTCTGGTTCATATGAAGCCGCAACTGATGGTGCGTTCAAAACAACAGGGAATAAAGAAAAAAACTTGCTCTGACTGAGAAAAATATTTTTGAACGATCATCCAACTCGGGATTTCAAGTCAGAAACTTGGGCATCATCCTAGAGCTCCAAATTCTCTGACCTAAAGAGCTCGTTTGTTTTCAAATTCCCAGTTGTCTTGAACTTACCAAAAGCATACTGTATGGCATACTGCATACATTTTACTAAACTGTATGTGCTAAATAGTACGTAGCATGATTAGTACACAAGATGCAATATAAGTAAGTTGTAGGCAAACCACAATTCCAACCTTGTCTTAGAGCATTTCATATTATTCTGCATATATTTCTGATATACACTCCATTTAGTATGATATGTTATGTTTAGTATGGTATGTATTCATTTATGGATGTACATCACCCATTTTGTATGATTCATATTATATGTTACGAATTTGCAAAAAGTACAATATGTTCCAAAATTTGCTAAATATATGATACTGTATGTTACCAATTCTAGCTAGGTGGCTAACGTTAGCTAGGCTAGGGGTTAGGGTTTGGGGTTAGGGTTAAGGTTAGGGTTCAGTTTAGGAGTTAGGTTAAAGGGTTAAGGTTAGGGATAGGGGAAGGGTTAGCTTAAAAGTTTAAGGTTAGGGTTAGGTGAAGGGTTAGATAAATCCCAGCCCCCGTCCCTTTTGGTAGGCCGTCATTGTGAATAAGATTTTTTTTCTTAACTGACTTGCCTAGTTAAATAAATGTTAAGTAAAATAAATACAAATGAAATCAAATGGTTAGGGTTAGGGGAAGGGTTAGCTAACATGCTAAGTAGTTGCAAAGTAGCTAAAAAGTAGTTGAAAAGTTACACATTTTTCTATCAACTTTTGCATTATAGCCAACCCATCCACCCCGACAAACCAACATCCTTTCATTTTTGCCTTAAGTAACCATCTGTCTTATGTAATCATAGCAAACGTAACATATATTAAATGGTGTGTCTCCGATTTATGTACAGAATAATATAATATGCTCTGAGACCAGGTTGAGATTTTGGACATGGCCTATTTCTATCTGTAGACTCACTGGAATAGAAACAAAAAGCATGTCTTCTCGTTTATAGGATGTAAAACAGAAACATCTCTATTCTCCATCAATGCAGAGCTATCAGATGGACTGCAAGACACTCGCCCACATGCACACGCACACACACACACGCACACGCACACGCACGCACACACACACACACACACACACACACACACAGAGAAAATTAATCTGCCCATTGTTATTCATTAGGAATGTCTCTTATCAGTAGTTAATCCCTGACCTCTGACCTGTCTGTCAGATAGATTAGTTTATTGGCTCTGATTGGAGGTCTCACATCATGACATCAAAGGTCAAGTTCATTATGCACCATCCTATTGGCTGATTTACTCTGTTTGATTATGCATTTCACTGAGCTAACAAACGGCTACAGAAAATAATAAGATTTTACGTCTCGAAAGAGCAATCAGCTAGAATAATAGGGAATTAAAATGTATTCATGAATGAATATATTGTGATCTGAAACATTTGCCATTGACATGAGGGAGGGACATTATCCTAGCTAGACATTTTCAGAACAATACTGTGAGGAATAAAAAACTAATGCTGTTGGATACATTTAAGCCAGACCCCTTCTACGAATGAGCAAATACTATTGTATGGTTTTCAAATGCAATAATCAAATTAATTGACCCCATCCTAGTGCTTCACACTACTTTCATCTGTTTCATGTTCCCATTTCCAAAGTCATCCTTTATCTACAGCAGGTGAATTCAGATAGCTGCTATAACTCATTAAGATAGAGGGTGATGGATGATGGAACACACACAGTCTGGAGGAAGTAGAATCTCAGAGCAGTTAAATATATACCTGACACACACACAAAAGACCTTCCTGCAGAATGAAACAGGCAGAAATGAAAATTATGATGAGGCTATATTTAGGGTTGATAATGCTCTCTGAGTAATCTCATGGGGGGGTTCATTACCAAACACGTTATCATTTAATCAAACGCAACTAAATTATATAAATTTTTCTCTGACAGAAGGCTAATTAATCTCTGGACTTTGTGTGTGAGAGGGGTGCGTTGTTACTGTGAAATGGCAGCCCTCTAGCTGACAGGGCCTGGCCAGATTGATCTATAAAGGTGGAATCCTTCATAGTGAAACTGCCAAGTCCATTTGCAATATTAAAGCAAAAAACAAGTAACTGCAAACAACAAACACCTGCCAGTTGGTCAGCACATGCCCGGAGCACACGTCCTGGTAATCCGTCTGGCCCAGCGGCCTTGTGTATGTTGACCTGTTTAAAGGTCTTACTCACGTCAGCTACGGAGAGCGTGATCACACAGTCATCCGAAACAGCTGATGCTCTCATGCATGCCTCAGTGTTGCTTGCCTCGAAGCGAGCATAGAAGTGATTTAGGTAATCTGGTAGGCTCGTGTCACTGGGCAGCTCGCGGCTGTGCTTCCCTTTGTAGTCTGTAATAGTTTGCAAGCCCTGCCACATAAGACGAGCGTCGGAGCCGGTGTAGTATGATTCAATCTTAGCCCTGTATTGACGCATTGCCTGTTTGATGGTTCGTCGCAAGGCATTGCAGGATTTCTTGTAAGCTTCCAGGTTAGAGTCCTGCAGCTTGAAAGCGGCAGCTCTACCCTTTAGCTCAGTGCGAATGTTGCCTGCAATCCATGGCTTCTGGTTGGGGTATGTACGTACAGTCACTGTGGGAACAACGTCCTCGATGCACTTATTGATAAAGCCAGTGACTGATATGGTGTACTCCTCAATGCCATCGGAAGAATCCCGGAAAATGTTCCAGTCTGTGATAGCAAAACAGTCCTGTAGTTTAGCATCTACTTCATCTTACCACTTTTTTATAGACCCAGTCACTCTGAGTCAGGCGCGTACAAAGCTCTCCCTCGCCCTCCATTTGGTAATCCGATCACAACTCTGTCCTCCTGATTATTGCTTTAATTTTTGCTTGTAAGCAGGAATCAGGAGGATAGAGTTGTGGTCGGATTTACCAAATGGAGGGCGAGGGAGAGCTTTGTACACGTCTCTGTGTGTGGAGTAGCGGTGATGTAGAATTGTTTTCCCTCTGGTTGCACATTTAACATGTTGATATACATTTGGTAGAACTGATTTAAGTTTCCCTGCATTAAAGTTTCCGGCCACTAGGAGCGCCGCCTCTGGGTGAGTGGTTTCCTCTTTGCTTATTTCCTTATACAGCTGACTGAGTGCGGTCTTAGTGTCAACATCTTTCTGTGGTGGTAAATAAACAGCCACGAAAAGTATAGCTGAAAACTCTCTAGGCAAGTAGTGTGGCCTGCAATTTATCACAATATACTCTACTTCAGGTGAGCAAAATCTAGAGACTTCCTTAGATTTCTTTCACCAGCTGTTGTTTACAAATATGCACAGACCGCCCACCCTCGTGTGCTGTTCTATCTTGCCGGTGCAGTTTATATCCCGCTAGCTGAATATCCATGTCGTCATTCAGCCACTATTCTGTGAAACATAGGATATTACAGTTTTGATGTCCCATTGGTAGGATATTCGTGATCGTACCTTGTCTAATTTATTGTCCAATGATGGCACGTTGGCGAGTGGTGAGACGCTAACGGCAGCTTTCCCAGTCGCCTTCACCGGGTCCTGACGAGGCATCCGTCTCTTTGTCTTCTGTACCTGCATCGCTTCCTCTTGCAAATAACGGGGATGTCGGTCCTGTGGGATGTTTGGAGAATGTCTTGTGCGTCGTCTTTGTAGCGTCGTCTAATCCGAGGTGAGTGATCGCTGTCCTGATATCCAGAAGCTCTTTGTCTAATCCGAGGTGAGTGATCTCTGTCCTGATATCCAGAAGCTCTTAGGCTAATCCGAGGTGAGTGATCTCTGTCCTGATATCCAGAAGCTCTTAGTCTAATCCGAGGTGAGTGATCTCTGTCCTGATATCTAGAAGCTCTTAGTCTAATCCGAGGTGAGTGATCTCTGTCCTGATATCCAGAAGCTCTTAGTCTAATCCGAGGTGAGTGATCTCTGTCCTGATATCCAGAAGCTCTTAGTCTAATCCGAGGTGAGTGATCTCTGTCCTGATATCTAGAAGCTCTTTGTCTAATCCGAGGTGAGTGATCTCTGTCCTGATATCCAGAAGCTCTTAGTCTAATCCGAGGTGAGTGATCTCTGTCCTGATATCCAGAAGCTCTTAGTCTAATCCGAGGTGAGTGATCTCTGTCCTGATATCCAGAAGCTCTTAGTCTAATCCGAGGTGAGTGATCTCTGTCCTGATATCCAGAAGCTCTTAGTCTAATCCGAGGTGAGTGATCTCTGTCCTGATATCCAGAAGCTCTTAGTCTAATCCGAGGTGAGTGATCTCTGTCCTGATATCCAGAAGCTCTTAGTCTAATCCGAGGTGAGTGATCTCTGTCCTGATATCCAGAAGCTCTTAGTCTAATCCGAGGTGAGTGATCTCTGTCCTGATATCCAGAAGCTCTTAGTCTAATCCGAGGTGAGTGATCTCTGTCCTGATATCCAGAAGCTCTTTGTCTAATCCGAGGTGAGTGATCGCTGTCCTGATATCCAGAAGCTCTTAGTCTAATCCGAGGTGAGTGATCTCTGTCCTGATATCCAGAAGCTCTTAGTCTAATCCGAGGTGAGTGATCTCTGTCCTGATATGCAGAAGCTCTTAGTCTAATCCGAGGTGAGTGATCTCTGTCCTGATATCCAGAAGCTCTTTGTCTAATCCGAGGTGAGTGATCTCTGTCCTGATATCCAGAAGCTCTTTGTCTAATCCGAGGTAGTAGTCTCTGTCCTGATATCCAGAAGCTCTTTTTTGCCGTAAGATACGGTTGCAGAAACATTATGTACAAAATAAGTTACAAATAACGCTGAAAAAAACACATAATAGCACAATTGGTTGGGAGCCCGAAAAACTGCTGCCATTTCTTCCGGCGCCATTTTCTCAATGAGAAGAATGAGATAAACTCCCCAAATACAGGTGTGCCAAGCTTCTAGCGTCATACCCAAGAACACTCGACAAGAAGACTTGAAGCTGTAATAGCTGCCAAAGGTGCTTCAACAAAGTACTGAGTAAAGGGTCTGAATACTTATGTAAATGTAACATTTCAGTTGCAAAAAAATCAAAAAAACTGTTTTTGCCTTGTCATTATGGGGTACTGTGTGTAGATTGATGAGGAGAAAAAATCTATTTAATACATTTTAGAATAAGGCTGTAACCTAACAAAATGTGAAAAAAGTCAAGGGGTCTGAATACTTTCCGAAGGCACTGTATGTACTGCAATGTTTTTTACCATGTGTAACGCTCCCAAGCTCTGCTTCGTCAACAAAACAATAACAATAATATTGGCTTTGGTGCAGAAAGTGGAGGTGTTTCCTGTCACGTTCTGACCTTTATTTCCTTCCCTGTTTTGTCTTTATTTTGTATGGTCAGGGCGTGAGTTGGGGTGGGCAGTCTATGTGTGTTTTTCTATGTTGGGGTTTTGAGTTCAGCCTAGTATGGTGTCGTTAGTTGTCTCTGATTGAGAATCATACTTGGGTAGCCTGGGTTTCACTTTTGAGTGGTGGGTGTTTGTTTCCGTGAAGGTGTTTGTTGCCACACGGTACTGTTTCGGTTTCGTTCGTTTTCACGTTTATTGTTTTGTAGTGTTCAGTTTATGTCTCCTCAGAAGAGGAGGAGGAATGCCATTACATTTCCCCTATTATGCCTGAAGGTGAGAAGAGTGACCAGGGTTTTTCATCTATGCAGAGTTTCTCTCTCTCTCTGTCTAAGCAGTGAAAGGAACGATTGCATTTTTAAAAACCCACTGAAACTCACACATATCCACACAAACATAGTACTGTAAGAGAAGCATACTGCAGTAACATATCCATTCTTGGAGGGAGACAGTGAGACTCTGTAAACCACTAACTGGCTGGCCTATGTATTCCAACACAGAGGTTAACAGGGCAGACTGGATTGGAATAGCAGAGAAATGACCATCACCTGTGAATGTGCTTAAACACTCCAAAACATTTATAGCAGGTCAAGTCAGTTTACAGGGTAGGCCATTGTGTTGAGAAGGACTAGATCTATTACTTCAATATAACCTCCAATACATGTTTACATATTGTTACATACACCATAATCACGGTGTTATAACCCATTCTCTGCTGGGTTATGTATATCCATGTCTGTGCTCGAGTTGCTGGCCCATACCCCATTGGGATGCACACTTAGCAAGGTAAACAGCGATTCAGTCATCTGAATTAGGTAATCCAGGAGTGGCCTCTCTCCCCTCCTCTAACCCTCTCTACCCCTCCTCTCCTTCTTTAACCCCCCCCCCCCCCTCCAACACCTCCTCTCCTAGCCCGAAGCAGGGGTCTGGATGTGAGAACTGCCACGGTTCTTTATGTTAATCTGAACCTCCACTGGCAAAACAGCAGTCTGAATAGGAACCACATGTCCATAGTGGAGTAGATGGACACAGGCTCCCCTTTATACTGTAGAGCCACGCTCTGAGGGACTGTGAAAAACGGTGGTAGGCTGAGGTAGGCCCTGGTTAAACTCTTGAGTAGGATCCTTGTTAGATCTCGACCATAGATTTTATAGGATCTTGTTGATACTGAAGAAATTGTGTGCTTGCGTGTGTTCCCGCTTGCGTGTGTGTTACTTCTCAGCAAGTAGGTATTTTTCTCCTCTCCCCCTCTCCCCATGGCATCTAATGAGCCTTACCGAAGACAGAGGAAAGTAGCAGCGACTTCATTTAATCATTAGAATACAGTAGTACTCAGAGCATCAACATCCAGAAATACATCCAGAAATACATCCAGAAATACTGCCGACATGAGACGGCCAGAGACTTAATGCTTTCATTCGACAGCTTTAACTAAGTCGACTAACTCTCATAGACGATACGTTTAAATTTAATACAAGCGGTTTTGTGTGTGTGGATAGTTTGTGTTTGTATTAACCTGTTAGTGTGTGTGTGTGTGTGTGTGTGTGTGTTTGTGTGTGTGTGTGTGTGTGTATGTGTGTGTGTGTGTGTGTGTGTGTCTGTGTGCATGTGCGTGTGTGTGCGTGTGTGTGCGTGTGTGTGCCTGCGTGTGTGCGTCTCACTGTGAGTAGTTTATGTACAGGCTTTTAGGAGTGATTGTGCCGGACGTTTCGATTTGAGGGCAGCTTGTCTGTTCCCCACATCATTGTCTACACACCTTACATTCCCACATGTGTTATACTAATTAAATCTATAGATTAGTTTAATTGTATGGTCTAGTGCTTGGGCTGGGGGGTATCCACATTGCACACGCTGCAAAGTCAGACTCACTCTCTGTAATTGAAAGGTTTCCCTGGAAGGTTTCCAGGCTCTAATGTGTTTGGTATTTGCAACTCAGAGCTGTTTGCCTCTATTTCTCTATCACTTCCTCTACATTAGCCTTCCTCTCTGATTCATTATGGCCATCAGTCTTCTTAAGCCTTCTAATCTATTACTCTGAATGCAGAACTATTGAGCATTAGAGGCGAATGTTTTCCAAATGCTGATTAGAATCGCTATATGTTCCTGAAAACAGAGAACGAGAGATTGCTGGGTATGGTGTTTCATTGTGTGTCTAATTGGAAAAGCATAATAAAGTGATTATCACACATAATGGGAGTACACACTTGTCAGTTTTGTTTGATCTGATTTGCTTGATTGAATTTAATTTGCGCAGCACAAAAGGTAACTAGTATGCCTGAGTGCACACACACACTTACATGCAGTAGATGGACAGCAGTGTTGTGTTCAAGACCACCTAAAGCGAGACCGATTTAAGACCAAGACTGGAGCTAATGAGTCCGAGTCAAGACCAAGACCGGTGAGACTGAGTCAGAAAAATACAAGTCCAATTCAAGACCATGATTGTAATTTTGTCAAATCACCACCATAATAAGAATTCAAAATGTCCAGTATTTCTGTGTTAATATGTCAGGACAATATATTGATTCAGAATTGTGGAAAAAAGCATGCTGAGGGAAAATAGAGCCACTCTACAAATTATTACTAACCCAAACACAGTGGGAAACAATGAGCCGTCTACACCTTCAGAGAGGGCTAAGAATGTATTATATAATGATTATAATAATATCATAGTAATGATAATGATTCCGGAAGAGATGGCTGCCGTTTTAAGGGCTCCTAACAAGTTGTGCTTTTGTGTGTGTTTTTTCACGTTATTTTTATCTTATTTCGTATGTTTCTGCTACCGTCGCTTATGACCGAAAAGAGCTTTTGGATATCAGGACAGCGATTACTCACCACGTACTGGACGAAGATTTTTTATTGTACGAGTAAGAGGCAGAGGACTTACTACAGACACCCAACAAGGCCCAAATCCCAGTCATTCGCATGAAGAAGAGACAGAGATATCGGGGACGTAGGTTGGCGTGCCTTGTTGGGGTAGGTAGGTTGGGGTGCCGATCACGAATATCCTACCAACGGGACATTAAAAACTGTAATTTCTCATGTTTCACTGAGTTGTGGCTGAACGACGACATGGATAACATACAGATGGCGGGGTTTTTGGTCCATTGGCAAGATAGAACAGCCGCCTCCGGTAAGACAAGGGGTGGTGGTCTGTGTCTATTTGTAAATAACAGCTGGTGCACAAATTTGAATATTAAGGAAGTCTCAAGGTTTTGCTCGCCTAAGGTAGAGTATCTCATGATAAGCTGTACACCACACTATTTACCAAGAGAGTTTCATCTATGTTTTTCGTAGCTGTTTATTTACCACCACTAACCGATGCTGGCACTAAGACGGCACTCAACAAGCTGCTGTTTAATGCCATAAACAAACAAGAAAATGCTCATCCAGAGGTGGCGCGCCTCGTGGCTGAGGACTTCAATGCACAGAAACATACATCTGTTTTACCTCATTTCTACTAGCATGTTAAATGAGCAACCAGAGGGAAAAAACTCTAGACCACTGTTTCAGTACGATATGTTGGATAAAGGAATAAAGACAGACACCAATGTCAAGTTCAATAGCCTTGTACAAATCCCTACACGCGGAGTCCGGGGAACTGTCCGGCTAGTCGATTACCTATCAACTAAACTCCGTAACATCATCCTTTTCAATAGAAAGTGCAAACATAAAGGCATAACATTAAGTTCTTAACAGTCAAATCATAACAATTGAAAAAGCATGACATTTTCTTTTTACTTCAGTTGTCATCTTCCATTTATATATATATAAACAGAGGACAAGTTAACACAGTCTCTTGCTTACAGAGTAAGCCTGTCCAGTGGCTTGCATAGCCGACCCACCCGTGAGTAAGTATTGGCTTTGACGGGTAGGATTAGGGTCACGAGCTGGAGAGCTTTGGGTAGAAGCCTCACCTTCAGTTGGCTCATGTCTCAATTCTGCGCCCCTTATCCTTAGGCCTGGACTGTGATCCAGCTCATCTAGGTGAGTGTATGGCGTTTTCTGGTTTGTCTGCTCTGCTACGCGCAGATCCACCCGATTGCGACGATAGAGGGAGCCACCAACATCCACCAGGTAAGAATGTGGTGCAGAATGTGGTGCAACTCTCTGTAGGCATGAGCCCAGCCTCCAAAGTCCTGCCAGAGCCGTCAGCCAGCCAGGAGCTGCCAGAGACTCCAAAGTCCTGTGTGGTCTCCCGGCAGCGGTTTCATCCTTATCGTTTCACCCACATCCAGCTCTGGTAGGTCTCGAGCAGACCGGTCGTAGAAGCAGTTAGCGAGATGCTTTCTGTGACACAGTTTTTCCGTGACACCAACCATGACACAGGGCTCAAGTAGCTTGTTAGCTACGGTGATGGTAGTCTTCAGACGTCTGGACAGAAGGCGTTGTGTTGGGCTGCTGTCCATGTTTTCGGTGGGTGTGTTCCTCCACTGTAAGATCACTTTCCATGGATCGTTGCTGTCACGCCCTGCTTAACAGGTTTTTTGCAATCTTGACAGATGACTCTGCCTTGCCATTTGCTTTTGGGTGTCTTGGAGAGGAGGTCACGTGGTCAAACTCCCATTCTGAGGCGAAATGCTTGAACTGTGCAATGAATTGTGGGCCATTGTCCGTGATTAACTTGTCAGGCTGACCTTGCCTTGCAAACTGCACCTTGCAGTGCAGTTCAATTTCCCAAAAGTCTGAGTAGTGATCAACAATGAGAAGATAGTCCTTTTGTCTGTGGCTGAATAAGTCCATGCTGACAATTTGCCAGGCCCTTGTGGGCAGTTCGTGTGACATCGTGGTTTCCTTTTGCTGTTCATGAGCGTACTCGTTGCATGTGGTACAGCTGCTGACAAAGTCCTTCATTTCTGCTTGCATGTTTGGCCAGTATAATGTTTCATGAGCCTGGCGGTAGCATGCGTCAACTCCAACTCGACGGGAGTGTATGCGGGTAACGTAGTGATGGACGTAGTGATTTGGGAATAATGACCTTCTGACCTCTGAACAAGATTCTCAATCAGAGGCTGGTGATCTGGGCTCTGATCTGGTGATCTGTGACGTTTAAGTAGTCTGCCTGATTGATCTGTTGAACATCGTGTTGTTCCTGCTGTAGCGAACAGATGGCCTGCCGCTGATAGACAGTGCCTCTGCCTGTACATTGTGCTGTTGCCCTGCTCAGTGTGTCGCTGATGTACATCTCTGGTCCTGGCTTGTAAATGACCTTCAGGCTGTAGTTTTGCAGAGTCAGGAGTATGCTTTGAAGCCTCTTGGGCGCGTTGAGGAGAGGTTTACTGAATATGGCAATGAGTGGTTTGTGGTCAGTTTCAGCGGTGACCAGCTCTCGACCGTGTAAGTAGTGATGGAATCGCTGGCAGGAGAAGACGATGCTGAGGCACTCTTTCTCAATTTGTGCTTAGTTTTGTTCGGTGGGGGTGAGCACTCTGGAGGCAAACGCAACGGGCTGGCCTTCCTGCAAAAGGCAGCATCCAAGTCCCCTTGGCTGGAGTCGCTCTGGACTGTGACAGGCTTCGTGACGTTGTAGTAGCGCAACACTGGCATGGATAAAGCCAGAGATTTCATCTCCTGCACTGCGGCCTCGTGCTTGGGTAGCCAGTGCCATGGTGTGTCTTTGTCCAGCAACCGGCGCAGAGGCTCACAGACCGCTGATAGGTGTGGCATAAACTTTGCAAGATAGTTTGCAAAGCCGATGAGACGCTGTACTCCTTTTGCATCAGACGGGTTTGGCATGTCGAGGATCACTCTGATCTTGTCTGGGTCCGGCTTCAGGCCTTTTGCCAAGAGAATGTGGCCATGGAAGTGGACATCTTTCACCTTGAACTGCAGGTTCTTCAGGCCAAGACGAAGCTTAACTGATCGGCATCGCTCCATCAGTGCCAGGAGCTTCACATCGTGGTCGCGTTCTGCTTCTTTGTCTGTGTCACCACAGCTTACAATTATGACATCATCAGCGATGGGTTCAATGCCCTTGTGCCCAGCCAGTAACTTGTGCTGCTTGCGTTGGTATACCTCAGGCGACACAAAGACACCAAACGGGAGCTTGAGCCAGCGTTTCCGACCCCTGGGGGTCTAGAAGGTAGTCATGAAGCTGCTTTCTTCATCCGGCTTGCATTGAAGGAATGTATCTCGGGCATCCACCAAGGTGAAAATCCTGGCCTTGGGAAGCTTGTAGAGGACATCCTCTAGTGTCGGCATGATGCAGTGGGATCATTTCAGTGCTTGGTTCAGATGCTTTGGGTCGATGCAGTCACTCAGCTTCTCAGGTTTTTTCACTATGACCATATTTCTGATCCAGTCAGTTGGTTCAGTCACAGATGTCATGTGGCCATCGGCCTCATACTTGTCCAGCTGGGCCTTCACAGCCACTTTCATTGCAATGGGCGCATTGCGAGGAGCACACTGGACTGGAGTGACGCTCTCATCCAATTGAAAGTGTACCTCCCCAGGCATTGATTCAACGGGCCTGTTGAATATATCGTCATATCTGCTGAGTAGTTGTTCTTTGGACAGAGGTCCATGCTGGACATGCTCCACAATGTGCAGGTCATTTGGTACAGTGAACTGCATCAGTCCCAGGCATTCGCATGTAGAGCGTGAGAGGAGAGGATGTTGACTGGTTTTCACAATCTCAAACTCCAGCTTGTGTTTGCGTCCCTGAATAACACATTCGGTCTTAAAGGAGCCCATAGAGCTCATTAGCTCTCCTGAGTACAGCTTTAGTCTAGTATCGCTGGGAAATAGATGTGTGCCAGATTGATTTTGTCTTTGTAGCTCATTATGTTGCATGTAGCACCGGAATCCAGTTGACATTGTTGTTGCTTGTTGTGTAATCGTAGTGTCACAAACCATTTCTTCCCTCTTGAGTGTACAGCCCCAATGGATTAATGCATGTAAGTGTCACTTTCACTGTTCTGCTCTGAACATTGACTGACATCATCAACACAGTGAATCTTGCCCTCATTCACCCTTCCTTTGCTTTTGAGACACACTTTTACAAAGTGATTATTAGTTCCACACGCTCTGCATGGTTTTCCGTAGGCAGGGCAGTACTCTTTGCCGCGTGTGCGTGTATTCCCATCAGTATTTACATGCTATGGGCTCTCTGTGTTCACCGTTCGTGGTGAATTACTCTGCCTCGATTGGTTTTGTCTGAATGTCTGCCTGGCAACAGCGTGAACAGTATCAACGTCGGAGCGTTTCCATTGCTCTCATTCTCATGTCAGTGACTTCAGCAGTGCGGCACATTTCAATGGCAGTTACTAATGTTAAGCCTCTCTCTCTCAGTAGACGCCGGCGCGTATCCTCATTTGCAATTCCCAGTACTTTTTTGTCACAAATCAATTCATCTTTCAATCCCCCATATTCACAAGTAGCGGATTTCTCTCTCAAACGGGTTACAAAGTTGTGTACGAACTCAGACCTTTTCCTGTTTGCAGCTTCCGAAAACGAACCGCTCGTAAATGACGTTTCTTGCGGGTTTGAAGTAATTCTCCAATGCATCCAATATATCCTTAGCATCACACTGTTGTCGTGCTGTGAGGGTGAGATTGTGCCGGTAGATATGCCTGCATTCGCTGCCCATTAAACTCCTCAGAGTTGCCGCTTGTACCTCGTTGGGTTTCTCATGTAGACCGGTCTCCAGCGCATAGTCCTCGAATTCATCCCTGAAGTTGTCCCAATTAGTATTCAAGTCCCCTGTGAGAACCATGGGATTTGGTGGCGGAATGTTTTCTGCCATAGCGATGGAATAGGAGATTTCTTTGCCTTCAGTCATCGAGGTAGGTAGTGATGCTAGCTTGCCAGCTAACAACGAGCTGATCAGTGTTGTGACTAGGAGTAGGAAATGGCGTGTGTTCGCATACGGAACGAAACAAATCCCTACACACGGAGTCCGGGGAACAGTCCGGCTAGTCGATTACCTATCAACTAGACTCCGTAACAATCACCTTTACTCCACACACAGAGAAGCGTACAAAGCTCTCCCTCGCCCTCCATTTGGCAAATCTGACCATAACTTTATCCTCCTGGTTCATGCTTACAAGCAAAAACTATAGCAGGAATTACCAGTAAATCGTTGATAAGGAAGTGGTCAGATGACGCAGATGCAGAGCTACAAGACGGTTTTGCTAGCACAGACTGGAATATGTTCCGGGATTCTTCCAATCGCATTGAGGAGTACACCACATCAGTCACTGGCTTCATCACTAAGTGCATTGACGATGTTGTCCCCACACTGACCGTACGTACATACCCAACCAGAAGCCATGGATTACAGGCAACATCCGCACCGAGCTGAAGGGTAGAGCTGCCACTTTCAATGCGAAATCCCGCTATGCCCTCCTGACGAACCATCAAACAGGCAAAGCGCCAATATAGGGCTAAGATTGAATTGTACTACACTGGCTCCGACGCTCATCTTATATGGCAGGGCTTGCAAACTATTACAGACTACAAAGGGAAGCACAGCCGCGAGATGCCCAGTGACACAAGCCTACCAGACGAGCTAAATCACTTCTATGCTCGCTTCCATGAATTGCTTTGAAAGGCAGGTAATGGCTCACATTAACACCATTATCCCAGAAACCCTAGACCCACTCATATTTGAATATCACCCAAAAAGATCCACAGATGATGCAATCTCCAGTACACTCCACACTGCCCTAACCCATCTGGACAAATAGAACACCTACGTGAGAATGCTATTCATTGACTACAGCTCAGCTTTCAACACCATAGTACACTCAAAGCTCATCACAAAGCTAAGGATCCTGGAACTAAACACCTCCCTCTGCAACTGGATCCTGGACTTCCTGACGGGCCGCCCCCAGGTGGTGAGGGCAGGTAGCAAAACATCCGCCTTGCTGATCCTCAACACTGGAGCCCCTCAGGGGTGCTTGTTCAGTCCCCTCCTGTGCTCCCTGTTCACCCATGACTGCGTGGCCAGACACAACTGTTGTAGGCCTGATCACCGACAATGATGAGGCAGCCTATAGGGAGGTGCCAGAATAAAAACCTATCCCTGAACATAGTCAAGACAAAGGAGAGGATTGTGGGCTACAGGAAAAGGAGGACCGAGCACGCCCCCATTCTCATCGAAGTTGCTGTAGTGGAGCAGGTTGAGAGCTTCAAGTTCCTTGTACATCACTGGGGCTAAACTGCCTGTCATCCAGGACCTCTACACCAGGCGGTGTCAGAGGAAGGAACTAAAATTGTCAAAGATGCCAGCCACCCCGGTCATAGACTGTTCTCTCTACTACCGCATGGCAAGCGGTACCGGAGCGCCAAGTCTAGGACCAAAAGGCTTCTCAACAGCTTTTACCCCAAAGCCATAAGACTCCTGAACAGGTAATCAAATGGCTACCCGGACTATTTACATAGTCCCGCCCCCCATCCTCTTTTTTACGCTGCTGCTGTTCTCTGTTTATCATAAATACATAGTCAATTTAATTAATTAATATAAATACTACCTCAATTAGCCCGACTAACCGGTGACCCCGCAAATTGGCTACCTGGACTATCTCCATTGTGTCCCACCACCCGCCAACCCCTCTTTTACGCTACTGCTACTCTCTGTTCATCATAATCTCAGCAAAAAATAAACGTCCACTCACTGTCAACTGCGTTCATTTTCAGCAAACTTCACATGTGTAAAATTTGTATTTGAATTTGAACATAACAAGATTCAACAACTGAGACATAAACTGAACAAGTTCCACAGACATGTGACTAACAGAAATTGAATAATGTGTCCGTGAACAAAGGGGGGGGTCAAAATAAAAAGTAATAGTCAATATCTGGTGTGGCCACCAGCTGCATTAAGTACTGCAGGGAATCTCCTCCTCATGGACTGCAGCAGATTTGCCAGTTCTTGCTGTGAGATGTTACCCCACCCTTACACCAAGGCACTTGCAAGTTCCCTGACATTTCTGGGGGTGAATGCCCCTAGTCCTCACCCTCCGATCCAACAGGTCCCAGACGTGCTCAATGGGATTGAGATCCGGGCTCTTCGCTGGCCATTGCAGAACACTTACATTCCTGTCTTGCAGGAAATCCCGCACAGAACGAGCAGTATGGCTGGTGGCATTGTCGTGCTGGAGGGTCATGTCAGGATGAGCCTGCAGGAAGGGTACCACATGAGGGAGGAGGCTGTCTTCCCTGTAACACACAGTGTTGAGATTGCCTGCAATAACAACAAGCTCAGTCCGATGATGCTGTGACACACCGCCCACACCGCCCCTTACAACAGGCCTACAAGCCCTCAGTCCAGCCTCTCTCGGCCTATTGCGGACAGTCTGAGCACTGATGGAGGGATTATGCGTTCCTGGTGTAACTAGGGCAGTTGTTGTTGCCATCCTATACCTGTCCCGCAGGTGTGATGTTCGGATGGTACCGATTCTGTGCAGGTGTTGTTACACGTGGTCTGCCACTGCGAGGACAATCAGCTCTCCGTTTTGTCTCCCTGTAGCTCTGTCTTAGGCGTCTCACAGTACAGACAGTCCTCATGTCTCCTTGGAGCATGCCTAAGCCACGTTCACGCAGATGAGCAGGGTTCCTGGGCATCTTTCTTTTGGTGTTTTTCATAGTCAGTAGAAAGGCCTCTTTAGTGTCCTAAGTTTTCATAATTGTGACCTTAATTGCCTACTGTTAGTAAGCTGTTAGTGTCTTAATGACCGTTCCACAGGTGCATGCTCATTCATTGTTTATGGTTCATTAAACAAGCATGGAAAACAGTGTTTAAACCCTTTACAATGAAGATCTGTGAAGTTATATGGATTTTTATGAATTATCTTTGAAAGACAGGGTCCTGAAAAAGGCACGTTTCTTTTTTTGCTGAGTTTATATGCATAGTCACCTTAACTGGGGCGGCAGGGTAGCCTAGTGGTTAGAGCGTTGGACTAGTAACCGGAAGGTTGCGAGTTCAAACCCCCGAGCTGACAAGGTACAAATCTGTCGTTCTGCCCCTGAACAGGCAGTTAACCCACTGTTCCCAGGCCGTCATTGAAAATAAGAATTTGTTCTTAACTGACTTGCCTGGTTAAATAAAGGTAAAATAAAAATAAAAAACCATACCTACATGTACTTACAACCTCAATTAGCCCGACTAACCGGTGCCTGTATGTAGCCTCTCTACTTTTATAGCCTCGCTACTGTTATTTTTCACTGTCTTTTTACTGTTGTTTTTATTTATTCTATTCTATTTCTATCTATTGTTCACCTAATACCTATTTTTTATTTAAAAAGTGCACTGTTGGTTAGTAAGCATTTCACTGTAAGGTGTACAGTGTTGTATTCGACGCATGTGACAAGTAAACTTTGATTTGATTTGAAAATAACACTGTTGCATTTAAAGTGGAACTCACAGCATTTTAGCAACATGACATTTTATTAAAATCGGTTCATATACACCCCCATGAAGAGTATGACACTTTTAAAAATCAATTCTGACAAGTGACCATTTACATATGGTCATTTACACGGTTTCATAAATTCTTAGAATGTTTGGGAATTACGAATACTAAGGAAAGTTGGGAAGTGCATTTGGACAATTAATAGACACTGCAGTAAATTAAACCGAATGAAAACATCTGTCTTGTCCAGGACTGGAGTCTACACAGACATGTGTGCTGTAGCCAATCAGAGCTACAGTAGGCCTTCATACAAACAAGCCATTTGCCAGACGGGCCTGCCATCATTCACTTTGAACTGGACTGTGGACTGTAAACACCACAGGAGTCCTTATAAATTTGGGAACTTTACATTCCTATTGATCAAACAACCATTGAAGTGTAGGTTCTCTCTCCCTTAGTTATTCACATCAACAACAACCAGATCAACAACTAATGCTAGCCAGAGCAAGATGAGTTAAAATCTTACGAATGAACATTAGATAAACCCTCTCAAACCTTTTCAGCTAGTTGGCTATCAAAATTGCACTGATAAATGATGGGGAACTGTAGCCTCCTCGCCCTTCTGCAGCTTGCCTGCCAATGGACGCTTGTCCCAACCAAGCACCGAAGCTTACTGGCTAAAGTTGGCTAGCTTGCTAGCTAGCTATTTCCAGACACAAATGAGAGAACACCTCACTCTGACCATTTTACTCGCCGTAGTAGAGCTGGTTAGGCTGTTTACATGTTATCTAGAGCATTCTTGACCAGCTATTACCTTGGTGCCTATGTTTACTGATACCAGTCATATTCAGCAGGTGTTGCGGATTCGTAAATTCATCAGTTGTTCTGTGCTCTGGCACACTCAGACAAGAGTGCTCTGAAATCAGAGTAGATAGCCAGAGTGAATTTGCTAACACAAGATATATGCTAACTGGATAACAGTCGTTCAAGTTCTTGCAAAATAACATCTGCATCTCTAGCTGTATTTATGTAATGTTAGGCTCTGTGTTTTTAGCTTGCCACATAAATAGATGTGCTAGCTTATTAGCCACATTATGACTGATTTGTGATTATAGCCCTTGATAGTTTGATTGTATTGACATTCCCAGCCTTAGTTACATTTTTCAGTTTTTGTCCAGTCATTGAAACTGAAACAGTGCATCCCGAATGAAGGCACCACACAATATACCAGGCTGCTATGATTTACAACCTGATAGCAATTTGTTTTGGACTACCACGAAATGTATTTGTGAATTATATTAATCATGCATTGAACTGCATCCATCTATTCTGCCAACAATGCCTTAGTGTACGTCATGGAATGTTGAGTCACATAGAACCTATTTTTAAAACCTCTTATAAAGTTGTTTTTGTAGCATTAAGTGGGAATTTGATATTTTTGACTGATATTATGATTGTCTGTTTGTTTCATATCTGCAAAGTATGCTGGCAGTTCCACTTTAAACGTTATGTCACTGGTTACTTTGTGTGCTAAACGTGAAAAAAAAATTTGCAATGGGAAATAACAGTTGTATATTTCGATTGGGAAATACTCAATGGTTGTGTTTATGGATTCTTATGATTGGGACCTACTGGCTTATTATGTCTGAGTTTAAGGACTGCTTATCCTTTAACATCATACTGTGTGTGACTGCTGTCTTTCCATCAGCCCTATGCAGTGGAGCCTTGAGAAGTGGGTATACTTTCATTTTGTGCCTCTGGGCCCACCCACAAACAGTGCATGATGACAATTGCACATCACAAATAGCCTACTAACCAACACTTAGGACTAAACTTTTACAGTACCTGGTTTGCATACCCATTGTTGCCTTAGTTAGCATTTACTGGTAGATATCATAAGTTGAAACGTCTTTCCTACCCTACAGTCTACCTATGTCATTCTTCTGTGTGCTGCTCCATTCCAAAACCAGTTGAGAGCTGCACACACTTGCTGTCTGCAGATGATATCCCACTGAAACCAGGCTGTGTGTGGGCACACGTGTGAATCACGTGCTTTGCAATTGTGTAGGCTACTTTGTGCATGATTTCTCCATTGTACTACATAATTGATCAATTGTATACTCCACTACACTACTTAGTTACGCATCAGTAGGGATTAAGGAATGAGTATAAGCAATGCCCACTGAATGAAAAAGTGTATATACGGTTTATACCTGCATATACCCTCCAAGACACCACTGGACCTTTGTGTTTTACAAAAAGTGCCCTCTCCTACATGAGTGCGCTGGAATTACGGTTGCTGTCCTTTCAGAATTATGAACCTGTCCCACACTGAAGGCCTATTGGTTCTCCACTGTACAAACATGTCTAGGCTGTTATGATATTTATGTTTCAAGAAGAGTGTATATATTTGGCCTGGCGAAGCGGTTTTATGCACTGACTGAATGGAAGCTGATAATAATTAGTTTTTACTCTGCTTGTCTCAGGAAAAAATTACTAGTCCTCACCATCCAAGACCAAGTCAAGGCCGAGCACAAATTTATCTGACACTGAGACAAGGTCGAGACACTCAATATGTGGTCTCTAGACCAGACTCGTACTACAACACTTACGGACAGACACACTTTGTAAGCTTGAGAAGGTCTAGATGGTGTCCATTATGACAATGAAATTCCTCTTAATTAACAACAGTGAGACAGTTAAGAAGTTGGAATAGACCACCTAACAAGCTAAAACAGCACTACGTCCAGCTCTGTGCAGCACAGGGGACAACCCCACAGCAACCTGAGAACTACAGTAGGTTTACTTAACCAGAACTATAAGCACAATGTAATTATACCATTTTCATGTGATAATACTATGTGTAGCAGTCATTCAGGCCACTATTTCCTCTGTCCTCTCACTGAAATGATTACCAGACTGAATGACAAACAGAAGAGAGTAACTGAATACTGTTTGTTTAGCTTAAGACAGAATTCATGCACTGAGCTGGACAGGTCTTCCTGAGAAATGAGTTGGGGCTAATTGTCAGAGAAAGTGAGAGTGAGGCACATAAGTACACACACGTAGGAACATAAACACACATGCATGCGCGCACACGCACACACACACACGGACACACACCTCCTTGTGAGAGAGTGAGAGTATTTCACAGAGAGGGTAGCACCACACAGCGACTACATGTGTAACCCATTTTACAGGCCTATGCCATGGGAAATACATACCTTATTCTTAGACTCCAATTTCCATAAGATTAATTCTGGGAGAAATAATAACAAAACGACCCCACTTGTTAATTGGTTCATATTTCAACATTTTAACAACTCAGAATAAGGCATCCATTTTGTGATAAAGAGAGACAGGTGTGACTTTAGGCTGGGAAGCACTGAGCACACAACCTGGTTCATAGTGAGTCTACACCTCTCTGAGTCCCACTGAAACACAGAGGGAACCCCCCGGCTGAGTCTGGACCCCGAAAACTGGGCCCCTGTGAAGCCTACACACACACACACACACACACACACACACACACACACACACACACACACACACACACACACACACACACACACACACACACACACACACACACACACATTAAGGCAGGCATACCCACACACTCACACACCTGCGGAGGCCGGATCTCAGGTTCTGACAGGGTCTCAGCTTCGGGGTTTCTCTCTCATTTCCTCTGTCCTCCCTGGTCGGTGTGTGGCACACTGGGGTTTTGTCTGAGCCTGATAGCAGTCAGGGTTTTACTGTACGCCCATGTCATTTCCACTCCTGAATACCAGCACTGGCACCCCCAGCCTTTAATTTCCACCCCAGACCACCCAATTGTGTTGAATATTCCTCTGAAACTGGGTTGGTCTGGCCATGGGGTATAGGGGTAGCCATGGCTGGTGATTAATAAGCTGTATGTAGGGTCTCACTGTGTGTTCCTACAGGCCTTATGATCATTCCCAGCCAAAGCCTCTGACAAACAACAGCCAGAACTCCCATTAGAGATGCAAATCCAGTCTGTGTGGAGGAGGATGGTTTCAAGGATAGAATGAAGCTGCAGATCTTACAGGGACAGAACTCACTCCCTCCTTCTTCTCCCCCTTTCTGCTCCTCTTTTTGCCCATTCTCTCTCTTGCTCTCTTCTTTCTCTAACAACTGCCTGCCCTCCTTATGGTTCACAGATTCATTAGTGTCTTTGTGCTCCGTTTCAGTGTGTGTATTCTCTGTGTGTCATAGCGACGCATCTCTGTAGCCTGGTTAAACGATGGCTATTGTCTCGCCGTTTAGAGATTTCCCTCCCTGCCATCTCCTCACAATACCCTCACACCAACAACTGTGTTACTGCTGCAGCGGGCACATGCGCACACACACGGCTCACACACACGTCAGCGGCTCACAATAGTCTCATACCAACAACTGTGTTACTGTTGGACTGTATACCACAGCATTGCAGCACTAGATTGAGACGAAGCTACAGGAATTAGGAGCTACACACTCACTCACACTCTCACACACGCACACACACACACACACAACTGAATTGTAGGATTTGCATCTCATTTTGCTACTGTGTGTGAGTGAGTGTGGGTGTTTCAGCCTATGAATACCTCTGTGTCACACAAAAAGCTGTTGTGAGGAAGAGAGGAAGGAATAGACCCAGATTTAGATGCACGGTGACAGCTTAATATACTGGATGCCTCCGCTCTCTCTCTCTGCCCTGTTCACTGAATCAATGGGAGGAGGTTCCCTTAGTTGTTCTGTAACACACAACATGCACACGCATTGCACACATACACACACACAAACTCCAGTGGATAACCTACAAAATGTTGGTCAAGACAGGCTTTATGTGGCTGCTGAAAGGAGTAGAGGCCTGATTAGGGGGTGAGAGAAAGTTCAATGGTTCTGTATGCTAGTAGACTGGGGTTCAATTCACCTCTAGTCAGTTCAATGGAGCTCTAAGGCAGGGGACCGGGGTGGGTTCAATGGAGCTGTAGTCATTCCAATGGCTGTGTGAGCTGGTAGACTACAGTTCAATGGCTCTGTGTGTTGGAGTCTGTTTTAGGAGAAGGGTACCGGCATGTCTCTGTTCAGAGGCCTCTCAGGGGCCGTACACAGGCCACAGACCTGCGGGTCACAGGCTCATAGAAGCAGGCTCCAGCCAGGAGGAGGTGAATAGCACACAGTCCTTCATGCTGTTAAACCAATCCCCTCACTCCACCCCACCAACGACCTCCCATTCAACCAGCAGCAGAGCAGCACTTTCAAATAGATGAAAACCTGAGGGGGATTTATTCTATGCATCACTGGCTGATATTCTCCTGTTTATTCACATCAGAACTGAAGACAGAGTGAGGTAAACTAATGTAAAGCAGCTGCTTGAATCTGAACTGCCTTATTAATGAAAATCAGTTTCACCACTTGAGGGGTACCTTGGGATTTGCTTAGATTTCCAAGCAATCTAAACTGGACCAATAGCAAAGAGCACGTTCAGCATCTCTCAGAACATATAGCTAGCTGATTGATATGTTCCCACCCCATTATAGACAGAATGAAGGTCTATAAGTGAAGTCTATAAATGGTTGTGGTTGTAATGGTTGTTTGTAAAGGTTTAATGATATGACCCTTCCCATTTCTGGGCCTCTTGTGAAACAGGCTTGGGATAGGGAACACACACCGAAATGTGTATTCTGCATTTAACCCAACCCCTGTGAATAAGAGAGGTGTGGGGGGCTGCCTTACAGTTTTTTTTTTACAATCACTTTGGCACTAATTTTAGAACCTTATGGTCATTTTTCAAAACTCTAGACACAAAACTCAAAACGGTCATCACTTGTAACACAGGCTGTCCAATGTTCAAAACATTGCATTGTGAATTCATACAGTGCCTTGCGAAAGTATTCGGCCCCCTTGAACTTTGCGACCTTTTGCCACATTTCAGGCTTCAAACATAAAGATATAAAACTGTATTTTTTTGTGAAGAATCAACAACAAGTGGGACACAATCATGAAGTGGAACGACATTTATTGGATATTTCAAACTTTTTTAACAAATCAAAAACTGAAAAATTGGGCGTGCAAAATTATTCAGCCCCCTTAAGTTAATACTTTGTAGCGCCACCTTTTGCTGCGATTACAGCTGTAAGTCGCTTGGGGTATGTCTCTATCAGTTTTGCACATCGAGAGACTGAATTTTTTTTCCCATTCCTCCTTGCAAAACAGCTCGAGCTCAGTGAGGTTGGATGGAGAGCATTTGTGAACAGCAGTTTTCAGTTCTTTCCACAGATTCTCGATTGGATTCAGGTCTGGACTTTGACTTGGCCATTCTAACACCTGGATATGTTTATTTTTGAACCATTCCATTGTAGATTTTGCTTTATGTTTTGGATCATTGTCTTGTTGGAAGACAAATCTCCGTCCCAGTCTCAGGTCTTTTGCAGACTCCATCAGGTTTTCTTCCAGAATGGTCCTGTATTTGGCTCCATCCATCTTCCCATCAATTTTAACCATCTTCCCTGTCCCTGCTGAAGAAAAGCAGGCCCAAACCATGATGCTGCCACCACCATGTTTGACAGTGGGGATGGTGTCTTCAGCTGTGTTGCTTTTACGCCAAACATAACGTTTTGCATTGTTGCCAAAAAGAAAAAATCTGACCAGAGCACCTTCTTCCACATGTTTGGTGTGTCTCCCAGGTGGCTTGTGGCAAACTTTAAACGACACTTTTTATGGATATCTTTAAGAAATGGATTTCTTCTTGCTACTCTTCCATAAAGGCCAGATTTGTGCAATATACGACTGATTGTTGTCCTATGGACAGAGTCTCCCACCTCAGCTGTAGATCTCTGCAGTTCATCCAGAGTGATCATGGGCCTTTTGGCTGCATCTCTGATCAGTCTTCTCCTTGTATGAGCTGAAAGTTTAGAGGGACGGCCAGGTCTTGGTAGATTTGCAGTGGTCTGATACTCCTTCCATTTCAATATTATCGCTTGCACAGTGCTCCTTGGGATGTTTAAAGCTTGGGAAATCTTTTTGTATCCAAATCCGGCTTTAAACTTCTTCACAACAGTATCTCGGACCTGCCTGGTGTGTTCCTTGTTCTTCATGATGCTCTCTGCGCTTTTAACGGACCTCTGAGACTATCACAGTGCAGGTGCATTTATACGGAGACTTGATTACACACAGGTGGATTGTATTTATCATCATTAGTCATTTAGGTCAACATTGGATCATTCAAAGATCCTCACTGAACTTCTGGAGAGAGTTTGCTGCACTGAAAGTAAAGGGGCTGAATAATTTTGAACGCCCAATTTTTCAGTTTTTGATTTGTTAAAAAAGTTTGAAATATCCAATAAATGTCGTTCCACTTCATGATTGTGTCCCACTTGTTGTTGATTCTTTACAAAAAAATACAGTTTTATATCTTTATGTTTGAAGCCTGAAATGTGGCAAAAGGTCGCAAAGTTCAAGGGGGCCGAATACTTTCGCAAGGCACTGTATCTTTAAAGAAACATTGCACTTATAGAATCATTGGTTAAAATAACTCATTTATCATGAAATACCATAGGAACATTCATTTAGATCACCCACACACAAGATACCGATAGTTTCACTGTGTAGTTGTTTGTACAATCATTAAATATTGGAGTACAAAAAATGTGACATGTTTCATTATGCTACTACACGTAAATACATCACTGTAAAAGGACTAGTAGAGAGAATACTACAGACAGTGGAATCATTGAACAAAATATGAAATTTATTGCTGAAATACAATAAAATCACAACATAGGTTTCTTTGAATCAAAGCAAAAATAATTAGCAACAAAAAAAGAAAAAACAGTTAAAGGTCAACTGCAGTGTTCCTCACCTGGCTTACTGTAAAACATCACTGCATTGTTCCTCACCTGGCTTACTGTAAAACATCACTGCATTGTTCCTCACCTGGCTTACTGTAAAACATCACTGCAGTGTTCCTCACCTGGCTTACTGTAAAACATCACTGCAGTGTTCCTCACCTGGCTTACTGTAAAACATCACTGCAGTGTTCCTCACCTGGCTTACTGTAAAACATCACTGCAGTGTTCCTTACCTGGCTTACTGTAAAAAGCAAAACAAAAAATTGATTACTGTACTTCTATATTTCCATCAACCCTGTCTTGTGGATTTGGCCACAGGTTCTCATCCACATCACAAAGGATGTTTTCATTGGCCAAACATCTTGGGAAGAATCTTCGGCCATGGCGAATCCAGGCCTGACATTGGTCTGCTGTGATGTCATTGCATGCGTCATCCATGGCCTGGAGAAGGGTGGCTTGTTCGTGAGGGCGCCTATCATATACATACCTTCCACCTCCATGTGGAGAAAAATCCTCAATCGGGTTAAGGAA
>NC_092149.1:69783398-69830898 GCF_045791955.1 Oncorhynchus clarkii lewisi
TGGATACGGAGTCATAGGATTAAGCCTACTTGATGTTTATAGTTGTCACGTTCTGACCTTAGTTCCTTTGTCTTGTCTTTGTTTTAGTATGGTCAGGGCGTGAGTTGGGGTGGGCAGTCTATGTTCTTTTTTCTATAATTTGGGATTTCTGTGTTTGGCCTGGTATGGTTTTCAATCAGAGGCAGCTGTCAATCGTTGTCCCTGATTGAGAACCATACTTAGGTAGCCTGGTTTCCCCTTTGAGTTGTGGGTGATTATATTTTCTGTTCATTGTTTTTTGTATTCACCTTTCAGGACTGTTTTGTTTTGTTCTCGTTATTTTGTTTTGTGTTCATGATAATAAATTATCAATAGGGACACTTACCACGCTGCGCATTGGTCCTCCTCTTCTTCCACCAACAACGGCCGTTACAATAGTGCTCACTTGCGCCGCTAGTGGCCTGTTTTTGAGGCATTTCCCGACGTCCTCAGAACATGGACAGATGTCCAGTTTGGAAGTCAAACGAGCAATCTGGCTGCATCAATTACCCCACCATTGTTCCACTCGTTGCATCTTTCTCATTCTTCTCTTCAGCTGTGCACAGAAGCATAGACACATCTTCAGCGACGGCAGGAGACAGCTCTGAGACAAGCTGCTGTTTGCCCGACACGAGCAGAAAACCTTCCACAAGGACAAACTACACATGCACACACACTCCGCTCCACACCTCAACTGAATTGATATTCACCCATCAAGCAACACTTCAGCAACGTGTGAACGGAGAGATGGCAGAATGGTATAAATAGAGACTGCTTTGACATGCTGCACTCTCTCTCAACATCTCTCTCTCTCTCTCTCGCTCTCTCTCTCTCTCTCGCTCTCTCTCTTACTCTATCTCTCTCTTACTAAATTCAATTAAATTCAATCGGCTTTATTGGCATTGGAAACATGTGTTAACATTCCCAAAGCAAGTGAGGTAGATAATATACAAAAGTGAAATAAACAATAAAAATTAACAGAAAACATTAATCTATTCTCTACTCTCTCTCTCTCACTCGCTCTCGCTCTCTGTTACTCTCTCTCTTTCGCTCGCTCGCTCGTACCCTCTCTTACTCTCTCTCGCTCTCTTACTCTCTCTCTCTAACTCCCTTTCTTACTCTCTCTCTCTCTCTCTCTCTCACTCTCTCAATTACTCTCTCTCTCTCTCTCTCTTACTCTCTCTCAATTACTTTATCTCTCTCTTACTCTCTCTCTCTCTCTCTCTCTCTATCTCTCTTACTCTCGCTCTCTCTCTCTCTCTCTCTCTCTCTTACTCTCGCTCTCTTACTCTTTTTTTACTCTATGAGCCTCCATTAGCACAGTACTCTATGAGCCTCCATTAGCAGTACTCTATGAGCCTCCATTAGCACAGTCCTCTATGAGCCTCCATTAGCACAGCCCTCTATGAGCCTCCATTATCACAGTCCTCTATGAGCCTCCATTAGCACAGTCCTCTATGAGCCTCCATTATCACAGTCCTCTATGAGTCTCCATTAGCAGTACTCTATGAGCCTCCATTATCACAGTCCTCTATGAGCCTCCATTATCACAGTCCTCTATGAGTCTCCATTAGCAGTCCTCTATGAGCCTCCATTATCACAGTCCTCTATGAGCCTCCATTAGCAGTACTCTATGAGCCTCCATTAGCACAGTCCTCTATGAGCCTCCATTAGCACAGTCCTCTATGAGCCTCCATTATCACAGTCCTCTATGAGCCTCCATTAGCACAGTACTCTATGAGCCTCCATTATCACAGTCCTCTATGAGCCTCCATTATCACAGTCCTCTATGAGCCTCCATTAGCAGTACTCTATGAGCCTCCATTAGCAGTACTCGATGAGCCTCCATTAGCAGAACTCTATGACACTCCATTAGCACAGTCCTCTATTAGTCCCCATTAGCACAGTACTCTATGAGCATCCATTAGCACAGTCCTCTATGAGCCTCCATTAGCAGTCCTCTATGAGCATCCATTAGCACAGTCCTCTATGAGCCTTCATTAGCACAGTCCTCTATGAGCCTCCATTAGCACAGTAGTCTATGAGCCTCCATTAGCACAGTCCTCTATGAGCCTCCATTAGCAGTACACTATGAGCCTCCATTAGCACAGTCCTCTATGAGTCTCCATTAGCAGTACTCTATGAGCCTCCATTAGCACAGTAGTCTATGAGCATCTATTATCACAGTCCTCTATGAGTCTCCATTATCACAGTCCTCTATGAGCATCCATTAGCAAAGTCCTCTATGAGCCTCCATTAGCACAGTACTCTATGAGCATCTATTAGCAGTACTCTATGAGCATCTATTAGCACAGTCCTCTATGAGCATCCATTAACACAGTCCTCTATGAGCCTCCATTAGCAGTACTTCATGAGCCTCCATTAGCAGTCCTCTATGAGCATCTATTAGCACAGTACTCTATGAGCATCTATTAGCACAGTCCTCTATGAGCATCCATTAGCACAGTCCTCTATGAGCCTCCATTAGCAGTACTTCATGAGCCTCCATTAGCAGTCCTCTATGAGCATCTATTAGCACAGTCCTCTATGAGCATCCATTAGCACAGTACTCTATGAGCATCTATTAGCAGTACTCTATGAGCATCTATTAGCACAGTCCTCTATGAGCATCCATTAACACAGTCCTCTATGAGCCTCCATTAGCAGTACTTCATGAGCCTCCATTAGCAGTCCTCTATGAGCATCTATTAGCACAGTACTCTATGAGCATCTATTAGCACAGTCCTCTATGAGCATCCATTAGCACAGTCCTCTATGAGCCTCCATTAGCAGTACTTCATGAGCCTCCATTAGCAGTCCTCTATGAGCATCTATTAGCACAGTCCTCTATGAGCATCCATTAGCACAGTCCTCTATGAGCCTCCATTAGCACAGTACTCTATGAGCATCTATTAGCAGTACTCTATGAGCATCTATTAGCACAGTCCTCTATGAGCATCTATTAGCACAGTCCTCTATGAGCATCCATTAACACAGTCCTCTATGAGCCTCCATTAGCAGTACTTCATGAGCCTCCATTAGCAGTCCTCTATGAGCATCTATTAGCACAGTCCTCTATGAGCCCCCATTAGCACAGTACTCTATGAGCATCTATTAGCACAGTCCTCTATGAGCATCCATTAGCACAGTCCTCTATGAGCCTCCATTAGCAGTACTTCATGAGCCTCCATTAGCAGTCCTCTATGAGCATCTATTAGCACAGTCCTCTATGAGCCTCCATTAGCACAGTCCTCTATGAGCCTCCATTAGCAGTACTTCATGAGTCTCCATTAGCAGTCCTCTATGACTCTCCATTAGCAGTACTCTATGAGCCTCCATTAGCACAGTACTCTATGAGCCTCCATTAGCAGTACTCTATGAGCCTCCATTAGCAGTACTCTATGAGCATTTATTAGCACAGTCCTCTATGAGCATCCATTAGCACAGTCTTCTATGAGCCTCCATTAGCACAGTACTCTATGAGCATCCATTAGCACAGTCCTCTATGAGCATCGATTAGCACAGTCCTCTATGAGCCTCCATTAGCAGTACTCTATGAGCATATATTAGCACAGTCCTCTATGAGCATCCATTAGCACAGTCCTCTATGAGCCTCCATTAGCACAGTACTCTATGAGCATCTATTAGCACAGTCCTCTATGAGCATCCATTAGCACAGTCCTCTATGAGCCTCCATTAGCAGTACTTCATGAGCCTCCATTAGCAGTCCTCTATGAGCCTCCATTAGCACAGTACTCTATGAGCCTCCATTAGCAGTACTCTATGAGCCTCCATTAGCAGTACTCTATGAGCATCTATTAGCACAGTCCTCTATGAGCATCCATTAGCACAGTCCTCTATGAGCCTCCATTAGCAGTACTTCATGAGCCTCCATTAGCAGTCCTCTATGAGCCTCCATTAGCACAGTACTCTATGAGCCTCCATTAGCAGTACTTCATGAGCCTCCATTAGCAGTCCTCTATGAGCATCTATTAGCACAGTAGTCTATGAGCCTCCATTAGCACAGTCCTCTATGAGCCTCCATTAGCATAGCACCTTTTAGGTATCACAGACTTTACTATCCTCTTTAATCTTTGTCTAATTCATCTAGACATACAGTATTACCAGTGGCGTTGTTTAGTTTCCTAGGACCCCCCGCAAGGTCTAAGCAAGCCCCCCTCAACCCCAAATAAAGAAATCAATAAAAAAAAGTATTTACTTTTTGTTATGTAAAAGTAGAGAACATTTTGGAAAATGTGCAGTTTAATAGCTAATCTCATGCTATTTTACAAATTTCGCCATTAGGCTATGAGAACATGATGCTGTTTTAAAGCTACGCTAATGCATTTAACCAGTCAACCTAGGTCTGGTTCAGAAGAAAGGGCTTCCTCATTTAATATACACAAACAAAGTTTTGATGAGAGTCAAAACTAGAACAATACCTCCAGTATGTGTACCTGTATAGCCAGGGGGGAGAAAATCATTGAGGGGCTGTTTCCTGAAGTGGAGAGGCTGCCTGAAATGTGGATGCTTCTATAATCAGATTCATATATGCTGGAGGAAAGAAGAGCAGTTGGTTTGCAATTTGCATCTATTGTTGAGTGTCTAAAGTGAGCCATGTCTCCCCTGCCCTCAGCTTGCTCCAAAGGTACAATTAAAAATGTCCCAAAGACACTCAATCAACCAATTAGAGGCTTGGTCTGGGAGAGTGAGTGTTCTAGCTCCGCCCAGTTCACAGCAGTACTAACACGTGGGTGTGTTAAACAAGCCAAACAATCGGAGCTAACTACTCTCTGAAGACCACACAACACGACTCACTAACACCTCATATCTTTCCGTCCTCACCCCTTCTCCTTCTCTCACTCTTTCCTCAGCCTTGGTCTCCTCTGCTTCCCGTTCCCTCGGATGTCCTCTATCTGTCTTCCGACAAGGTCAGGTTGTCTGTCCATCCATGCGTTGATTAAAACAGGACAATCAGCTGGAGCACACTGATCACCAACCACACTGCCATGATAAAGGGTAGCAGCCAAACAGCCTATAACACCTCCATGATAGACTGGACCAAGCAAGCAATAAGTTATGGGAAACAATTTCCGCTCTAATGAAACTTTCTCAGCAGCATCATTAGGTAAAAAAATTAAGCCCCTTGAGGTGCACACTGCACACACACACACACGCATGCACACACGCACACACGCACGCACGCACACACACACACACACACGCACACACACACACACACACACAGACCTGTCTGTAGGTGGCAGGCCAGTGTGTTTCAGCACATCAGCAGGATTTGACATGCCTGGGCTGAAGATGAACAGTTAACAGCCTTCAGTGGCATTCTGTAATCACGCAGTGATCCAGCATCACCCCCATCGCCTAATTCACACACCTAATCCACCTTAAACCAATCAACTGGCCAGCTCCCATGACACCAGAGAGCAGAGTATAGCAGCAGCTATATGATAATAACACTCCACCATATGATCCTATCAGGCTGTGATCAGAGAGTGTACAACAGAGGGCTGAGTCACAGGGCAACATCTGTCTATAATCCTAATAACACAGGACAACCCCCTCTGGTCCAGCTGGTGCTGCAGAGGTGCCATGTCATTAACTGCTTCTCCTCTCTGATCACAGTTTCGAATAGTCTGACAGGGACAAGGGCAGGGTGTGTGTGGTCACAAGGGGCAGCTGGAGACAGCGGCTCTGGGGCCATCGATCAAAGCAGGGCAGACTTTACCTTCCCTGCTGCAGCCACAGAGACACAGAGTTGGCTGGCCCCCATGAATGTCTCTGTCCACGACACAATTCACAACGATCAGTATCGAGCTGCGCTGGGGATGACAAGTGCTCTGCGGGAAAATGTCATTATGAGTACCGGGTCATGCCGTTTGGACTTACTAATGCTCCAGCCATTTCCCAGGCCCTGGTTAATGATGTGCTGCGTGACTTCCTTCACCAATTCATGCTTGTGTACCTGGATGACATCCTCATCTTCTCCAAGTCCATGGTTGAACACGTCCAACATGTCTGCCAGGTTCTTCAAAGACTCCTCGCCCATCACTTGTTTGTGAAGGCCGAAAAGTGTGAGTTTCATGTTCCTCAGATCTCCTTCCTGGGGTACATCGTATCTCAGGACTGTGTATTGATGGACCCCCAAAAGGTAGGAGCTAATTTCTACCGGAGATTTGTGAGAAACTTTAGTGATGTGGCGGCGCCATTGACAACACTCACCAAGGGCTCGGCTGGGCATTATGCTGGACCCCTGCTGCTGAGAAGGCGTTCCAGGACCTGAAGCATTGGTTTTCTTCTGCAACCATTCTCATTCATGCAGATCCTTCTCTTCCCTTCGTGGTAGAGGTGGATGCCTCTGATGTTGGCGTGGGTGCGGTTCTGTCTCAGCACTCGGTGAAAGACCAAAAGCTTCATCCCTGTGCCTTTTCTCCAGGCATCTCACTCCAGAGGAGAGGAACTATGATGTCGGCAATCGAGAGCTACTTGCTGTCAAACTGGCTATGGAGGAGTGGCGGCACTGGTTGAAGAGCTCAGAACATCCCTTTACGGTTTGGACTGACCACAAGAACTTTGCCTACATCCAGGAAGCTAAACGCCTCAAACCCCGACAGGCTCGCTGGGCTCTCTTCTTCACTCAGTTCAGATTCACGGTATCTTACCATCCGGGGTCTAAGAATGTGAAGCCGGATGCCCTTTCTCCCCAGTTCCCCAGCTCCAGTGAGGATCGGCCGCTGGAATCCATTATCTCCAGGTCGCTCATCCTCTTGCCGGTGTCCTGGGGTATAGAGACTGTAGTGAGGGAGGCGCAAGGTAGGGAGTCAGTTCCAGACGGCTGTCCACCTAACAGACTTTTTGTTCCTCTCGGGGCATGATCCAAGGTACTTCACTAGGCTCACTCATCTCGTTTCACCTCTTATCCGGGAGGGCAGTTTTTGAGGAGGTGGTTTTGGATGCCTTCGGCAGAGGCGGATACTCGGACCTTTGTGGCTGCCTCTCCGACATGCGCCCGGAACAAGACTCCTCGTCAACAGCCTCTGGGGCTTGTTCATCAGCTGCCAACACCTTCTCGACCCTGGTTCCATCCCTCTATGGATTTCATCACAGGCCTTCCATCCTCAGAGGGACACACGGTCATGCTGGTCATTGTGGACCGCTTTTCCAAGGTGGCACATTTCATTCCACTGCCTTAGCTTCCATTTGCCTGTGAGACTGCTCAGCTAGTCATTCAGCATGTTTTCCGCCTTCACGGACTTCCTCTGGACATAGTCTCCGATCGGGGCCCCCAGTTTTCTTCCAGATTTTGGAGGGCATTCTGTACGACTTCTGGGGTCATCAGCCAGTCTGTCCTCGGGTTATCACCCTCAGTCCAATCGCCAAACTGAGCGGGTGAACCAGGATCTGGAGACTGCCTTACGGTGCTGTGTGTCCGCCAACCCCGACACATGGAGTCAGCGCCTTCCCTGGGTGGAGTGTGCACATAACACTCCTGTCACCATTCCAGGTGTTGTACGGTTACCAGCCCCCTCAGTTTCCAGATCAGGAGATTGAAATGACGGTTCCTTCCGCTCAATTCCTCATCTCTCGTTGCTCGGTCAGCACTCCTGAGGTCCTCAGCTCGAGTTCATTCGACAGGCCAACCGTCATCACCGCCTGAGTCCCCTCCTGCATCCAGGCCAGATGATCTGGTTGTCTACTAGGGATCTGCCTCTACGCGTGGAATCTAGGAAGTTGGCTCCCCGGTACTTTGGGCCATTCAAGGTTCTACGCCACATCAATCCAGTGGCCTATCGTCTTTGTCTTCCCCGGTCCATGAGGGTCCATCCCACCTTCCACAACTCCCGACTCAAGCCTGTGGTGTTCAGCCCTCTGGTTCCAGCCACTAGGCCTCTACCTCCGCCTCGCATGATAGCGGGACAGCCAGCCTACACGGTGCGACGCATCCTCTGTAGTCGTCAGTTCCAGCGAGGGACTCAGTATCTCGTGGACTGGGAGGGTTATGGACCTGAGGAACGTTCCTGGGTTCTGGCCCGGGACATTTTGGATCCCGGATACATTCGGGACTTCCGGCGACGTTCCCCTGGTGGAATATCGGGAGCCGTTCATTGAGAGGGGGGTCCTGTCACAGGTCAGGTTTTTTCCTTTGAGTGTATTACCTGAGGTTGCCACTGGAGAACACCCTTAGGTTACTTCTAGTATCCAGGTGACCCTGATTGAGCTTATTGGGATCACCTGCTGGATGACTATTTAGGTTCCTCTGTGGACTGGGCCAGTTGCTCAGGTCTCGTGTTTTGTTCAGTGTTCTCGTGTGCCCTTGCTTTGTTGTTTTGATATAAAGACCTTAAGTAAATATCCTGGATTTATCCTTACCTCTGCCTGCTGTGTTACTCTGCGCCTGGGTCCGAGTTCATACTAGCATTATTGTCACAGTCTCTATGTAAACTGGAAACCATATATCCTGAGGCTGCATTTATTGTAGCTGGGGATTTTAACAAAGCTAATCTGAGAACAAGGCTTCCTAAATTCTATCAGCATATTGAATGTGCGACACAAGCTGGTAGCCCTCTCCTGTACTCCCTGTTCACCCACAACTGCGTGGCCATGCACGCCTCCAACTCAATCATCACTTTGCAGATGACACTACAGTGGTAGGCTTGATTACCAACAATGATGAGACGGCCTACAGGGAGGAGGTGAGGGCCCTTCGAGTGTGGTGTCAGGAAAATAACCTCTCACTCAATGTCAACAAAACAAAACAAATGAGATGATTGTGGACTTCAGGAAACAGCAGAAGGAGCATCCTCCCATCCACATCGATGGGACAATAGTGGAGAAGGAAGCACCAGCATTTCGCTACACTCGCATTAACATCTGATAATCATTTGTATGTGACTAATACAATTTGATTTGTTTTACCATTGAGTCCTGGGGGCTAACCCCCTATGATCCACGACCAATCAGAACAAATTATCTGGTTTGGTTCTGGGTTGGTTCTGGCCTGTGAAACATCAGAACCAGTTGGACATGAGAGACGTTTACCCCCAAAATCCCCCAACAACCAGGGGTACAGCTCATATTAAAACATATTTCACACCTAATAAACACCAACATTCCTCAATCACAAAGTGCCTTTTAGTGTGAGAGGCTGATACTGAGGCAACATCAGGTCTTCATCAAGTTATTTCAAGGTTAGTTTAGCTCCCCTACAGCCAGCAGCGGGTGGTTCTTTCCCATGACTAATGCTTGAGTCAGGCCTAGAGAGGGAACTGAATTCTTGACCTCCATCTACTCCAAGACCAAAATGTATTCTCTAGGTTGAAAACTGTAGTTTGTAAAACTGGTATAGAAGTTTCATGGAGGATCTGTCAGAATCTTTTGCCACTGTGATGACCTCACAGACCTCTCAATCCACTCTGAGCAGAATCACAACAGTGAAGCTGTGTGTCCCAGGGTTAGAACAGCTGGCCTGGAAAAATCGTATTAACCTCTTGTGCCACTCAAGACAAACCTCTCTCCTGTTATTGTCTCTCCAAGCAGCAGACAATAATAAACCAAACCACCACACACTCTCTCTCAATGGAGGCCTGGAAATATCGCTTTACAATATAGCTTCCCACACGCTTTGAGCTCCAGTTCTCTACAGATCTAAATTTGATCACTATTTTGTTGCTTAAATGTTTCTGCACAGCAGGAAATGCAAACTTGTACTGTATTCAAGGTTTTAAAAGGCTTCTAAAGTTTGTAATTTACACTTTAAAATGTCAGACTTGATTTGCCTTAACGAAAAAGGTATCAAAGCCTACAAAAAATGTAATTCATCCACATAATAATTCACATTTCCTTTTGCTGCAGGATTATTTCCCTACTGCAGCAAACTGGCTCAAATTAAGATCCTACATCTATAGCCCTAATACAGAATCAGAATTATTACTGATCTCTTACTGTCTGTAAACGTTCTCTTCTAAAGCTATTTCACTGTGCAAATTATTCCAAAGCAGGCAATAAAGATGAAGCTAGAGATGAGTGGTGGACATGCATTCCTGGGGTGAGACTCATTAGGGTTAATAAAACAATCCTGATGTGATGAGAATGATGTGCTTCTGAGGGTCACCAAGTCTTTAGCTCATGTACACCGGACACTCACACAGTCACAGGCTTATGCACACATGCACACACACACACACACACAGACACACGTAGCGCATATACACACGCAGCACACACACATGCAGCATGCACGCACACACACAGTGCACAGCGTGACAAAACCACTCACAACCAGGGCAACATTTTTTATGCATTAGAGTCAATTTAGAGATCTACACAGCCAACCAGAACCATGTTGTCCAAATATTATGGGAAACCTTCCGATAACTCCTGGTCTAGAAGAACATGCGGGATGAGTTTGAGACTGTGTATTTGTTTAGAGAGAAGAAGAGAGATCATCTACTAAGCTAACACAGATAGAGCAGTCGGCAGGAAGATGGACAGAGAGACAGAAGGATGGGCAGAGGGACAGACCACCCCTAACCTTAACTCGGATTAACCCGAACCTTGCCTATTGGCTTACTCTAGCTGATTGAATCCCTTCAGAGAAAAATGTTATTTTCTATGCTGTATCAGACCCTGTGACATCACAGGCTGTAGTATTGTGATTGGATGGAAAAAGACAGATTACAAAAATAGATAGAAGTAAAACAGAGGGAGATTGAATAATAAATATTCAGGAAGTGGCGAGGCAGCCATTTATAGCCTGTGCGGTGTCCTGTAGAGAGGAATCTCTAATTAAAATTAGTTGCCAGATTATTTAGAACTGGCTGGCACTCTGACTGTTATGTTAATTTAACGTTATGTATACAGCATATCGTGCTTACCCAATGCATATATACAGTGGGGAGAACAAGTATTTGATACACTCCCGATTTTGCAGGTTTTCCTACTTACAAAGCATGTAGAGGTCTGTAATTTTTATCATCTGTACACTTCAACTGTGAGAGATGGAATCCAGAAAAATCCAGTTAATCCAGAAAATCACATTGTATGATTTTTAAGTAATTAATTTGCATTTTATTGCATGGCATAAGTATTTGATACATCAGTAAAGCACAACCTAATATTTGGTACAGAAACCTTTGTTTGCAATTACAGAGATCATACATTTCCTGTAGTTCTTGACCAGGTTTGCACACACTGCAGCAGGGATTTTGGCCCACTCCTCCATACAGACCTTCTCCAGATCCTTCAGGTTTCGGGGCTGTTGCTGGGCAATACGGACTTTCAGCTCCCTCCAAAGATTTTCTATTGGGTTCAGGTCTGGAGACTGGCTAGGCCACTCCAGGACCTTGAGATGCTTCTTACGGAGCCACTCCTTAGTTGCTCTGGCTGTGTGTTTCAGGCCGTTGTCATTCTGGAAGTTCCAGCCACGACCCATCTTCAATGCTCTTACTGAGGGAAGGAGGTTGTTGGCCATGATCTCGCGATACATGGCCCCATCCATCCTCCCCTCAATACGGTGCAGTCGTCCTGTCCCCTTTGCAGAAAAGCATCCCCAAAAAATGATGTTTCCACCTCCATGCTTCACGGTTGGGATGGTGTTCTTGGGGTTGTACTCATCCTTCTTCTTCCTCCAAACACGGAGAGTGGAGTTTAGACCAAAAAGCTCAATTTTTGTCTCATCAGACCACATGACCTTCTCCCATTCCTCCTCTGGATCATCCAGATGGTCATTGGCAAACTTCAGACGGGCCTGGACATGCGCTGGCCTGAGCAGGGGGACCTTGCATGCGCTGCAGGATTTTAATCCATGACGGTGTAGTGTGTTACTAATGGTTTTCTTTGAGACTGTGGTACCAGCTCTCATCAGGTCATTGACCAGGTCTTGATGTGTAGTTCTGGGCTGATCCCTCACCTTCCTCGTGATCATTGATGCCCCACGAGGTGGTATCTTGCATGGAGCCCCAGACCGAGGGTGATTGACCGTTATCTTGAACTTCTTCCATTTTCTAATACCTGTGCCAACAGTTGTTGCCATCTCACCAAGCTGCTTGCCTATTCACCGGTAACCCATCCCAGCCTTGTGCAGGTCTACAATTTTATCCCTGATGTCCTTACACAGCTCTCTGGTCTTGGCCATTGTGGAGAGGTTGGGGTCTGTTTGATTGAGTGTGTGGACAGGTGTCTTTTAGACAGGTAACGAGTTCAAACAGGTGCAGTTAATACAGGTAATGAGTGGAGAACAGGGGGGCTTCTTAAAGAAAAACTAACAGGTCTGTGAGAGCCGGAATTCTTACTGGTTGGTAGGTGATCAAATACTTATGTTATGCAATAAAATGCAAATTAATTACTTAAAAATCATACAACGTGATTTTCTGGATTTTTGTTTAGATTCCGTCTCTCACAGTTGAAGTGTACCTACGATAAAAAATTACAGACCTCTACACGATTTGTAAGTCGGAAAACCTGCAAAATCGGCAGTGTGTCAAATACTTGTTCTCCCCACTGTATATATATTAAAGCCATCAGTTGAAACCCACACATTGGTTGATAGTTTAGTGTGAGGTGAAACTGATGACACTGATTTTCAGTTGTAGAAATGTAGCCAAGAGAAGCACCAACAATGTCAATTTAGGGACAGGTTGAACTGTACTGGGGCGGGGGGGGCTTGTCCAACTCCCACCATCATTAAAAAATGCCCCCCCCTTCCCTTTTACTGTAAAATAAATTGAACTCCCCCCTCATAGAATTATAGAAGTAACTCAAAATAATGTTTGAACCAAAAATAAAACAATAACTGTGGCATCCCTGTGTTTATAAACGTGGATATCGATTTTGCCATTTCAGCATGCTTTTGTGGCACTGTCGATGCCACACAGGGCTACGGGCCAGAAGGTTGAGGGTTTGCTGACCACCATAGACGAGCTCACTCTCCCTGCCTGTTTCATTACACTACGATAGGAGCTAGCTGCAGACAATCATTAGTTAAGGGGAAATCCGATTTTCAAAATGTTGATACCATATTTATAATGATATAAAATATATGCAACGAAATGTCTATGCCAATGCTAGGAAAAACTCCCTAGAAAGGCCAGAACCTAGGAAGAAACCTAGAGAGGAACCAGGCTATGAGGGTTGGCCAGTCCTCTTCTGGCTGTGCCTGGTGGAGATTATAACAGAACATGGCCAAGATGTTCAAATGTTCATAGATGACCCGCAGGGTCAAATAATAATAATCACAGTGGTTGTCGAGGGTGCAACAGGTCAGCACCTCAGCACCTCATAGCCGATCATTCAGAGTATCTCTACTGCTCCTGCTGTCTCTAGAGAGTTGAAAACAGCAGGTCTGGGACAGGTAGAATGTCCGGTGAACAGGTCAGGGTTCCATAGCCGCAGGCAGAACAGTTGAAACTGGAGCAGCAGCACGGCCAGGTGGACTGGGGACAGCAAGGAGTCATCAGGCCAGGTAGTCCTGAGGCATGATCCTAGGGCTCAGGTCATCTGAGAGAGAGAACGAAAGAAATAAAGAAATAAAGAGAGAAAGAGAGAAAGAAAGAGAGAAAAAGAGAGAAAGAAAGAGAGAATTAGAGAGAGCGTACTTAAATTCACACAAGACACCGGATAAGACAGGAAAAGTACTCCCCGACACATAAACTACTGCAGCATAAATACTGGTGGCTGAGACAGGAGGGGTCGGGAGACACCGTGGCCCCATCCGACGATACCCCCGGACAGGGCCCAACAGGCAGGATATAACCTAACCCACTTTGCCAAAGCACAGCCCCCACACCACTACAGGGATATCTTCAACAACCAACTTACCATCCTGAGACGAGGCCGAATATAGCCCACAAAGATCTCCGCCACGGCACAACCCAAGAGGGGGCACCAACCCCGACAGGAAGATCACGTCAGTGACTCAATCCACTCAAGTGATGCACCCCTCCTAGGGACTGCATGGAAGAGCACCAGTAAGCCAGTGACTCAGCCCCTGTAAGGTTAGAGGTAGAGAATCCCAGTGGAAAGAGGGGAACCGGCGAGTCAAAGACAGCAAGGGCGGTTCTTTGCTCCAGTGCCTTTCTTTTTCTTTTTTTTTTTTTTTTTTTTGAATTTTACCCCTTTTTCTCCCCAATTTCGTAGTATCCAATTGTTGTAGTAGCTACTACCTTGTCTCATCGCTACAACTCCCGTACGGGCTCGGGAGAGACGAAGGTTGAAAGTCATGCGTCCTCCGATACACAACCAACCAAGCCGCTGCTTCTTTAACACAGCGCACATCCAACCCGGAAGCCAGCCGCACCAATGCGCCGAAGGAAACACCGTGCACCTGGCCACCTTGGCTAGCGTACACTGCGCCCAGCCCGCCACAGGAGTCGCTGGTGCGCAATGAGACAAGGACACCCCTACCGACCAAGCCCTCCCTAACCCGGGCGACGCTAGGCCAATTGTGCGTCGCCCCACGGACCTCCCGGTCGCGGCCGGTTACGACAGAGCCTGGGCGCGAACCCAGGACTCTGATGGCACAGCTGGCGCTGCAGTACAGCGCCCTTAACCGCTCCAGTGCCTTTCTGTTCACCTTCACACTCCTGGGCCAGACTACACTCAATCATAGGACCTACTGAAGAGATGAGGCTTCGATAAAGACTTAAAGGTTGAGAGCAAGTCTGCGTCTCTCACATGGGTAGGCAGACCATTCCATAAAAATTGAGCTCTATAGGAGAAAGCCCTGCCTCCAGCTGTTTGCTTAGAAATTCTAGGGACAATAAGGGGGCCTGCGTCTTGTGACAGTAGTGTACATGTAGGTATGTACGGCAGGACCAAATCGGAAAGATAGGTAGGAGCAAGCCCATGTAATGCTTTGTAGGTCAGCAGAAAAACCTTGAAACCAGCCCTTGCCTTAAAAGGAAGCCAGTGTAGTTCTAGTCAAGATTCTAGCAGCCGTGTTTAGCACTAACTGAAGTTTATTTGGTGCTTTTTCCGGGGAGTCGGAAAGTAGAGCATTGCAGTAGTCTAACCTAGAAGTGACAAAAGCATGGATTCGTTTTTCTGCATCATTTTTGGACAGAAAGTTTCTGATTTTTGCAATGTTACGTAGATGGAACAAAATCTGTCCTTGGTACAGTCTTGATATGTTCGTCAAAAGAGAGATCAGGGTCCAGAGTAACGCCGAGGTCCTTCACATTTTTATTTGAGACGACTGTACAACCATTAAGATGGATTGTCAGATTCAACAGAAGATCTCTTTGTTTCTTGGGACCTAGAACAAGCATCTCTGTTTTGTCCAAGTTTAAAAGTAGAACATTTGCAGCCATCCACTTCCTTATGTCTGAAACACAGGCTTCCAGGGAGGGCAATTTTGGGGCTTCAAAATTGTAAAGCTGTGTGTCATCCGCATAGCAGTGAAAGTTAACATTATCTTTCCAAATTACATCACCAAGAGGTAAAATATATAGTGAAAACAGTAGTGGTCCTAGAACGGAACCTTGAGGAACACCAAAATATACAGTTGATTTTTCAGAGGACAAACCATCCACAGAGACAAACTGATATCTTTCTGACAGATAAGATCTAAACCAGGCCAGAACTTGTCCCTGTAGACCAATTTGGGTTTCCAATCTCTCCAAAAGAATGTGGTGATCGATGGTATCAAAAGCAGCACTAAGGTCTAGGAGCACGAGGACAGATGGACTATGTCAATAGACTATGTCAATCTCCACGAAAAGAAAATACATCCCTACCTTCTAGGCCCAGTATCAATGGCTTGGCTTGACAATCTCAGAATGTCATTAAACTTTTGGTGTTTTGTATCAGATGTCTCTTCCCATTCATCAATTGGCCGCTGCACTGTTTGGATTGATTGATTGATTTTATTTGTCAGGTAATTATGGATAGCCCCCTTTTTTTAAATTTTCGCCTAAAATGACATGCCAAATCTAACTGCCTGTAGATCAGGCCCTGAAGCAAGGATATGCACATTCTTGGCACCATTTGAAAGGAAACACAATGTACTTTGTGTAAATGTGAATTGAATTTAGGAGAATATAACACAATAGAACTGGTAGAAGAAATACAAATATATATTTTTTCTACTATCATCTTTGAAATGCAACAGAATGGTCCCAAATCTAGTCATCACTCTGGTTATGATTCCGATGGTGTCCACAAGATGTATGTGCAAAGTTTCAGATGGATCACTTGAAGTATGAGCAAACTACATGACATTTAGTGTGAAGTCACCCAGGTACATTTTGGCAAATCGTGAAGGAGACATTTACATTCACATTACATTTTTCCGCAAGAAAATCATAAAATCTGTATACTTGGACTTTGATTTAGCTTTTCCAATATTAGTAGCCATATTATAAGTTCAACATTTGCAAAACACACAGTTTTCATAACTTCATAACTCTCCATATTCGTGTGATTTTTGTCCAAAAAGAAAAGGCTTGATGTCGCACAAGATTAGCATCAACATTTTGCGACAGAGTTCATTGGCTATCTAGCTAGCTTTGTTTGACCCCGATTGGTGCTTATTTGACAAGTTACAGTCAATCAAGTGAAGACCGCCCACGTCATCGGCGTGCCATGAAGGCGTCGCTATCTGACCAAATTTGGTGTTCTATAGGATATACTACACTCCTAATGATATAGTGAAGTCTGTTTACGTTCTAGGATCTCTGAGGAATAAATATGAACATGATTTGACTGGTTGAAACAACGTTTAGGGATAGATTTTCACAGATTCCTTTCTTTGCAAATTGAACGATTGGAAATACAAAATCGATTGTACATGCTATATGACCTTTTTAGGATATTAAAAAAGATTTTATCTAACAAAACAAGACTTTGTGATATCTCTAGTACCCTTTGGATGATAAATCAGAGCAAGGGGGGTTTAAGTACAATTATTATAAGCTTTTTTGGCTTGTAACTTATTCTTTAGATGTTTGGGGCTACTGGTGAACCATGGTGTGCAGACATAATCAAAGTGACACTGGACTAGCACACTTGCCAGAGTCTTTAGGGTGTCTGTAGTTACCTTTCCAGCCAATTTGAAACCGATTGAATATTCTAAAATCTTCATAAGATTTCCTTTAAAAAAAATTGCGCCAGACAACATGACAGGGAAGATTTTAATGCACCAGACAACATGACAGGGAAGATTTTAATGCACCAGACAACATGACAGGGAAGATTTTAATGCACCAGACAACATGACAGGGAAGATTTTAATGCACCAGACAACATGACAGGGAAGATTTGAATGCACCAGACAACATGACAGGGAAGATTTTAATGCACCAGACAACATGACAGGGAAGATTTGAATGCACCAGACAACATGACAGGGAAGATTTTAATGCACCAGACATTTGAGAACTGTAATGGACACCCATATCCATTCAGATCCAACCTGGCGCAGCCAGCCCTGTTGTCCAAATGAGCCACGTTTACGTGTCCTTAAAAACAGCCTAAAACAAATGACAAAATGACACTATTCCTTGTGTTTTGTGTTTTGATGTGAAGCATATGGACAAATGTAGAGCCTATTTTCTTTGGGGGGGGGGGGGGGGGGGGGGGGTTAGGCTACTTTCCTAAAACAATAATTATCCCCCTCACGGTTCAGTTGTCAGAGATTTCAGCTCTACATGTATTTTTAAATGTTTTATTTTAGTTAACCTTTATTTAACAATGCAAGTCAGTTAAGAACAAATTCTTATTTACAATGATGGCCTAGGAACAGTGGGTTAACTGCCTTGTTCAGGGGCAGGGCAGAATGACAGATTTTGACCTTGGCAGCTCGGGGATTCGATCCACCAACCTATCAGGGCATTAGGTGTCCACTGTATGATATTAACATTTGAATAAATATATATAGCCTATGTAAAGGAAGAGAAGCTCAGGCCTAACCCCAGAGAGATAGACATATGCAGGAGGTAGCATGCTACAACACATACATTTCTTCATGTCAGTTGGCTACTGCGTCTGCTATACAGATATAGATGTACAGAGGGAGGCTAATTTGTTATTTTTCTATCCTAATATTTTGTATAAAGATAGGCATTATATTGTTAAATTAGAGTAGTAGTTCTGGTAGGCCTGAAACAGTCTTCCTCACCGCAAGCTGGGACACTGCAATAGTTAAAGCTGAATAATAGCCAGTCAGTTAAGAACAAATTCTTATTTTCAATGACTGCCTGTTCAGGGATAGAACGACAGCTTTGTGCCTTGTCAGGTCGGGGGTTTGAACTTGCAACCTTCCAGTTACTAGTCCAACACTCTAACCACTAGGCTACCCTGCCGCCCCAAACCTTCACTAATGTTTCTAAACTTTATTAGGTAAATATCAAAAGGAAGCCAAGCCATTGTTTATATGGAAAATACAGGCAGAAGAGTGAATGTAAACCAGGGAAAAAACACACTACCCTCCCCTGTTCCAAACCAAAAATCACACAACCCCCACAAAGCAAAAACAAAAGTTTGACAACCCTTCCCCTATTTTGAACCACCACACCCCAAGTAAATGTTGATCTGTCCCTAAGCCAGCAATAGAACATGTAAATGTTGATCTGTCCCTAAGCCAGCAATAGAACATGTAAATGTCGATCTGTCCCTAAGCCAGCAATAGAACATGTAAATGTCGATCTGTCCCTAAGCCAGCAATAGAACATGTAAATGTCGATCTGTCCCTAAGCCAGCAATAGAACATGTAAATGTTGATCTGTCCCTAAGCCAGCAATAGAACATGTCAATGTTGATCTGTCCCTAAGCCAGCAATAGAACATGTCAATGTTGATCTGTCCCTAAGCCAGCAATAGAACATGTCAATGTTGATCTGTCCCTAAGCCAGCAATAGAACATGTAAATGTCGATCTGTCCCTAAGCCAGCAATAGAACATGTAAATGTCGATCTGTCCCTAAGCCAGCAATAGAACATGTAAATGTCGATCTGTCCCTAAACCAGCAATAGAACATGTAAATGTCGATCTGTCCCTAAGCCAGCAATAGAACATGTAAATGTCGATCTGTCCCTAAGCCAGCAATAGAACATGTAAATGTCGATCTGTCCCTAAGCCAGCAATAGAACATGTAAATGTCGATCTGTCCCTAAGCCAGCAATAGAACATGTAAATGTCGATCTGTCCCTAAGCCAGCAATAGAACATGTAAATGTTGATCTGTCCCTAAGCCAGCAATAGAACAAGTAAATGTTGATCTGTCCCTAAGCCAGCAATAGAACATGTAAATGTCGATCTGTCCCTAAGCCAGCAATAGAACATGTAAATGTCGATCTGTCCCTAAGCCAGCAATAGAACATGTAAATGTCGATCTGTCCCTAAGCCAGCAATAGAACATGTAAATGTCGATCTGTCCCTAAGCCAGCAATAGAACATGTAAATGTTGATCTGTCCCTAAGCCAGCAATAGAACATGTCAATGTTGATCTGTCCCTAAGCCAGCAATAGAACATGTAAATGTTGATCTGTCCCTAAGCCAGCAATAGAACATGTAAATGTCGATCTGTCCCTAAGCCAGCAATAGAACATGTAAATGTCGATCTGTCCCTAAGCCAGCAATAGAACATGTAAATGTCGATCTGTCCCTAAGCCAGCAATAGAACATGTAAATGTCGATCTGTCCCTAAGCCAGCAATAGAACATGTAAATGTTGATCTGTCCCTAAGCCAGCAATAGAACATGTCAATGTCGATCTGTCCCTAAGCCAGCAATAGAACATGTAAATGTTGATCTGTCCCTAAGCCAGCAATAGAACATGTAAATGTCGATCTGTCCCTAAGCCAGCAATAGAACATGTAAATGTCGATCTGTCCCTAAGCCAGCAATAGAACATGTAAATGTCGATCTGTCCCTAAGCCAGCAATAGAACATGTAAATGCTTCTCACTGTGAAAGATGCTCATTAAATTCTCTAAATTCAAAGGGATATTTGAGATGTTTTCTAAAGTTTTGACCACAATGTGAGAAACTGAAACTGTCGAGTCCCTCGGGTGTGTTTGCACAGGGTACCTAACGTAGTTTGTTAGGTAGTTTGTTACGCAGACTATTACGGAATTACTCATGAGGTACACACAGAATCTAGCATCTCCAGTGCATCTCACAGTAGGGGTACATGTGTTCAGTAACAGGACAGTAACAGTATTAGCTCCTTGACGTCAGGCTGCAGTCAACAGCATCGCCACATCACACCAGATACCTTCAGACAGGCAGCCAGACACAAATCAAAGGGAAACCAGCACCTATCTCTGCATCTCTCTGTGTCTTTACGGGAGATAATATGATGCCGGATTCATTTTGGGTCCTCCCAGTAATCTATGAAAAATGCTTAGTGTCCAAATAATAACACATCTATGACACGTTGTTATCAGCCAAATGAAAAATTACATTATCTTCAAAAGGGTTTAAGCCCGCCTGTTCACGCATTCATGGGGGAATATTCTCTGAGGAAACATAATTCGCACCAGCGCTTAATATTCGGTTCTCACATATGTCAAATGTTAATTTTCGGGGTCATGCAGAAGTCAAGAGAGAAAAAGAGAAAGTACATTTTGGGTACAGTTTGTGATTTTATTAAAATACAGTATGGGTATAGTTTATGATTTTATTCAAATACAGCATGGGTATAGTTTATGATTTTATTCAAATACAGCATGGGTATAGTTTATGATTTTACTCAAATACAGCATGGGTACAGTGCCAGATGTCATTCAGGAGAAGGGAAACAGTGAATCTTCCAGAGGAAAGTATTCCATTTAGTTCTGACACAGGCTGGTTTCTGTATGAAGTACTAAGTCTGTACATCATACTACATGCATGTCCATCCATACTGTAGTTAGTATACACACAATAAGTCTACTGAGCTCATGTAACACACACACACACACACACACACACACACACGCACTAAGCTCACACGCTCCATACGCAACATAAACATACACACATTTACCATACTCTACACACTAAGCCAAGTATGTACTGCATATAACATACTACATGAACACACTAAGCCGGCACTACAGTATAACGCATACTGAACCCCCCTGTAAGCCGGCACTACAGTATAACGCATACTGAACCCCCCCGGGGAGGCAGCATATCTCAGTCAGCTTCTCCATAGTTATCTAGCGGAGCAAAGAAGAGTTTTTCATACTGATCAGGTCCACGATATTAACTGCATGGGAGTTTATCTAGAACACACAGGCGCATGTCCGCCTGCACACACACACATGCAAGGAGGTAAAGCCAAGACCAGAGGTGTACGTGTTACCCCTAGAGAAATCAGTTTAATCTGAGGAGCGTCAAAGCTTCCATTCAGCCCTGATTCATATCACCATCAATACTTACTAAAATAGGAGGATCATATTCATCAACACATCTCAGATTGGTTTCCCTCTTCAGTCAAGAATCCTATACATCTTTCAGAGAAGGACATGGAGTTGCTGATATTTTCATCTCTTATCGATTTCCAATATCTCTGTCAGCTGTCTGGAACACTAGTCTGGTGAGCCATATGGCTCATTATATCAGCTTCTTTTCAGAGTATGCACCAACATATGTGTGTGTGTGTGTGTGTGTGTGTGTGTGTGTGTGTGTGTGTGTGTGTGTGTGTGTGTGCGTGCGTGCGTGCGTGCGTGTGTGTGTGTGTGTGTGTGTGTGTGTGTGTGTATGTGTGTGTGTGTCTATGTGTGTATGTGTGTGTGTGTGTGTGCTACGCCAGTGCCGTTCTCCCAGACCTCTGAGAGAGCCAGTGCCTCCAAACACTCGGCAGGTGATCTGAACTCCACATTGATCAGACATCAAAACCTTCCTCAGCTCAAAGATACATCTTTACCCAGACACAGACAGACAGACAGACAGACAGACAGACAGACAGACAAGACAAGACACACAGACAGAAAGATACACCCCACACACACACACACACACACACACACACACACACACACAGAAAGACAGGCAGAAAGACAGAGACCGCAAAACAGAAAAATATGAAAGCCATGAGAGAAAAGCAGTGTGAAAAACATGTCAGATGATTATTAATGAAGACATCAGTCAGTAATCAGGTCAGGCAGTATGTGTGTTAGCGGAGCAGCGTGTGTGTGTGTGCATGGCTGGGAGATAAGCAAGAAGCGGGAGCGTGCTAATGTACTTTAGTAACGGGGCTTTGCCGTTTGTTGGCAGAATTCCGAGACGCAGCGCAGGGAACCGACCTCACCTTTGGGAATGCTGACGGGAATCCTGTTTAATCTCTCACATTTAAAGTTTAAAGCTCTGGACAACACACACTCAGACACACAATGACTTAAAAGATGCGATGCAGAATGAAACACTAAAACACTATACATGCGTGTGAGCACACACACACACATGTAACAGAGACACACACCCCAGCACGCATGCATACGTACACAAAACACATACACACAGACATATAGATGACATAGTGAAATGTGGAAATGAGGCTGTGTTTGGGTGGCTGGCTGGCTGATTGGCTGGCTGGATGGATGGCTGTGGTTTGCAGGGTAAACAGAGGGGGTAATAGAGGGGGCTCTAAGGGGTAAGTAAGGGGTAATTGGGGTGTTGATTGGAAGCAGAACACAGATGGCTATTGACATCTGTAATGAGATTAAGGAAGATGGCGATGGGATGAGGTTTTGGGGTGATGGGGAGAGGTAATTAGGTAAGGTTAGGTGTCATCTTGCAAAGTTAAAATGTCTCTCCCCATTCTCTCCCATCAATCTCTCTCTCCCTGCCACTTCCGCCTTGTTAATTTAATTGATTTGTCCCTTGTTATCTCTCTCACTCTCTACTATGTCTCATTCCTCTCCCACTCTCTCCTCCGTCTGTCTGTCTGTCTGTCTGTCTCATTCCTCTCCTGCTCTCTCCTACCCTGTCTGTCTGTCTGTCTGTCTGTCTCGTTCCTCTCCTGCTCTCTCCTCCCTCTCTCTGTCTGTCCCGATACTCTCCTGCTCTCTCCTCTCTCTGCCTGTCTGTCTCATTCCTCTCCTGCTCTCTCCTCCCTCTGCCTGTCTGTCTCATTCCTCTCCTGCTCTCTCCTCCCTCTGTCGGTCTGTCTTATTCCTCTCCTGCTCTCTCCTACCCTGTCTGTCTGCCTGTCTGTCTCATTCCTCTCCTGCTTTCTCCTCCCTCTGCCTGTCTGTCTCATTCCTCTCCTGCTCTCTCCTCCCTCTGTCGGTCTGTCTCATTCCTCTCCTGCTCTCTCCTCACACTGTCGGTCTGTCTCATTCCTTTCCTGCTCTCTCCTCCCTCTGCCTGTCTGTCATTCTGTCTCATTCCTCTCCTGCTCTCTCCTCCCTCTGCCTGTCTGTCTGTCTGTCTCATTCCTCTCCTGCTCTCTCCTCCCTCTGTCTGTCTGTCTCATTCCTCTCCTGCTCTCTCCTACCTCTGCCTGTCTGTCTGTCTGTCTCATTCCTCTCCTGCTCTCTCCTCCCTCTGCCTGTCTGTCTGTCTGTCTCATTCCTCTCCTGCTCTCTCCTCCCTCTGCCTGTCTGTCTGTCTGTCTCATTCCTCTCCTGCTCTCTCCTCCCTCTGCCTGTCTGTCTGTCTGTCTCATTCCTCTCCTGCTCTCTCCTCCCTCTGTCGGTCTGTCTGTCTGTCTCATTCCTCTCCTGCTCTCTCCTCCCTCTGTCTGTCTGTCTCATTCCTCTCCTGCTCTCTCCTCCCTCTGCCTGTCTGTCTGTCTGTCTCATTCCTCTCCTGCTCTCTCCTCCCTCTGCCTGTCTGTCTGTCTGTCTCATTCCTCTCCTGCTCTCTCCTCCCTCTGTCGGTCTGTCTGTCTGTCTCATTCCTCTCCTGCTCTCTCCTCCCTCTGTCTGTCTGTCTCATTCCTCTCCTGCTCTCTCCTCCCTGCCTGCCTGTCTGTCTCATTCCTCTCCTGTCTGTCTGTCTGTCTCATACCCTCTGCTCTCTCCTCCCTCGCCTGTCTGTCTCATTCCTCTGTCGGTCTGTCTCATTCCTCTCCTGCTCTCTCCTCCCTCTGTCGGTCTGTCTCATTCCTCTCCTGCTCTCTCCTCCCTCTGTCGGTCTGTATAATTCCTCTTCTGCTCTCTCCTCCCTCTGCCTGTCTGTCTGTCTGTCTCATTCCTCTCCTGCTCTCTCCTCCCTCTGTCGGTCTGTCTGTCTGTCTCATTCCTCTCCTGCTCTCTCCTCCCTCTGCCTGTCTGTCTGTCTGTCTCATTCCTCTCCTGCTCTCTCCTCCCTCTGCCTGTCTGTCTGTCTCATTCCTCTCCTGCTCTCTTCTCCCTCTGCCTGTCTGTCTCATTCCTCTCCTGCTCTCTCCTCCCTCTGTCTGTCTGTCTCATTCCTCTCCTGCTCTCTCCTCCCTCTGTCAGTCTGTCTCTCTGTCTCATTCCTCTCCTGATCTCTCCTCCCTCTGTCTGTCTGTCTCATTCCTCTCCTGCTCTCTCCTCCCTCTGCCTGTCTGTCTGTCTGTCTCATACCTCTCCTGCTCTCTCCTCCCTCTGTCGGTCTGTCTTATACCTCTCCTGCTCTCTCCTCCCTGTGCCTGTCTGTCTCATTCCTCTCCTGTTCTCTCCTCCCTCTGCCGGTCTGTCTCATTCCTCTCCTGCTCTCTCCTCCCTCTGTCGGTCTGTCTCATTCCTCTCCTGCTCTCTCCTCCCTCTGCCTGTCTGTCTCATTCCTCTCCTGCTCTCTCCTCCCTCTGTCGGTCTGTCTTATTCCTCTCCTGCTCTCTCCTACCCTGTCTGTCTGCCTGTCTGTCTCATTCCTCTCCTGCTTTCTCCTCCCTCTGCCTGTCTGTCTCATTCCTCTCCTGCTCTCTCCTCCCTCTGTCGGTCTGTCTCATTCCTCTCCTGCTCTCTCCTCACACTGTCGGTCTGTCTCATTCCTCTCCTGCTCTCTCCTCCCTCTGCCTGTCTGTCTGTCTGTCTCATTCCTCTCCTGCTCTCTCCTCCCTCTGCCTGTCTGTCTGTCTGTCTCATTCCTCTCCTGCTCTCTCCTCCCTCTGTCGGTCTGTCTGTCTGTCTCATTCCTCTCCTGCTCTCTCCTCCCTCTGTCTGTCTGTCTCATTCCTCTCCTGCTCTCTCCTACCTCTGCCTGTCTGTCTGTCTGTCTCATTCCTCTCCTGCTCTCTCCTCCCTCTGCCTGTCTGTCTGTCTGTCTCATACCTCTCCTGCTCTCTCCTCCCTCTGTCGGTCTGTCTTATTCCTCTCCTGCTCTCTCCTACCCTGTCTGTCTGCCTGTCTGTCTCATACCTCTCCTGCTCTCTCCTCCCTGTGCCTGTCTGTCTCATTCCTCTCCTGCTCTCTCCTCCCTCTGTCGGTCTGTCTCATTCCTCTCCTGCTCTCTCCTCCCTCTGTCGGTCTGTCTCATCCCTCTCCTGCTCTCTCCTCCCTCTGTCGGTCTGTATAATTCCTCTTCTGCTCTCTCCTCCCTCTGCCTGTCTGTCTGTCTGTCTCATTCCTCTCCTGCTCTCTCCTCCCTCTGTCGGTCTGTCTGTCTGTCTCATTCCTCTCCTGCTCTCTCCTCCCTCTGCCTGTCTGTCTGTCTGTCTCATTCCTCTCCTGCTCTCTCCTCCCTCTGCCTGTCTGTCTGTCTCATTCCTCTCCTGCTCTCTCCTCCCTCTGCCTGTCTGTCTCATTCCTCTCCTGCTCTCTCCTCCCTCTGTCTGTCTGTCTCATTCCTCTCCTGCTCTCTCCTCCCTCTGTCAGTCTGTCTCTCTGTCTCATTCCTCTCCTGATCTCTCCTCCCTCTGTCTGTCTGTCTCATTCCTCTCCTGCTCTCTCCTCCCTCTGCCTGTCTGTCTGTCTATCTCATACCTCTCCTGCTCTCTCCTCCCTCTGTCGGTCTGTCTTATTCCTCTCCTGCTCTCTCCTACCCTGTCTGTCTGTCTGTCTCATACCTCTCCTGCTCTCTCCTCCCTGTGCCTGTCTGTCTCATTCCTCTCCTGCTCTCTCCTCCCTCTGCCGGTCTGTCTCATTCCTCTCCTGCTCTCTCCTCCCTCTGTCGGTCTGTCTCATTCCTCTCCTGCTCTCTCCTCCCTCTGTCGGTCTGTCTCATTTCTCTCCTCTCTCTCCTCCCTCTGCCTGTCTGTCTCATTCCTCTCCTGCTCTCTCCTCCCTCTGTCGGTCTGTCTTATTCCTCTCCTGCTCTCTCCTACCCTGTCTGTCTGCCTGTCTGTCTCATTCCTCTCCTGCTTTCTCCTCCCTCTGCCTGTCTGTCTCATTCCTCTCCTGCTCTCTCCTCCCTCTGTCGGTCTGTCTCATTCCTCTCCTGCTCTCTCCTCACACTGTCGGTCTGTCTCATTCCTCTCCTGCTCTCTCCTCCCTCTGCCTGTCTGTCTGTCTGTCTCATTCCTCTCCTGCTCTCTCCTCCCTTTGCCTGTCTGTCTGTCTGTCTCATTCCTCTCCTGCTCTCTCCTCCCTCTGTCGGTCTGTCTGTCTGTCTCATTCCTCTCCTGCTCTCTCCTCCCTCTGTCTGTCTGTCTCATTCCTCTCCTGCTCTCTCCTACCTCTGCCTGTCTGTCTGTCTGTCTCATTCCTCTCCTGCTCTCTCCTCCCTCTGCCTGTCTGTCTGTCTGTCTCATACCTCTCCTGCTCTCTCCTCCCTCTGTCGGTCTGTCTTATTCCTCTCCTGCTCTCTCCTACCCTGTCTGTCTGCCTGTCTGTCTCATACCTCTCCTGCTCTCTCCTCCCTGTGCCTGTCTGTCTCATTCCTCTCCTGCTCTCTCCTCCCTCTGTCGGTCTGTCTCATTCCTCTCCTGCTCTCTCCTCCCTCTGTCGGTCTGTCTCATTCCTCTCCTGCTTTCTCCTCCCTCTGTCGGTCTGTATAATTCCTCTTCTGCTCTCTCCTCCCTCTGCCTGTCTGTCTGTCTGTCTCATTCCTCTCCTGCTCTCTCCTCCCTCTGTCGGTCTGTCTGTCTGTCTCATTCCTCTCCTGCTCTCTCCTCCCTCTGCCTGTCTGTCTGTCTGTCTCATTCCTCTCCTGCTCTCTCCTCCCTCTGCCTGTCTGTCTGTCTCATTCCTCTCCTGCTCTCTCCTCCATCTGCCTGTCTGTCTCATTCCTCTCCTGCTCTCTCCTCCCTCTGTCTGTCTGTCTCATTCCTCTCCTGCTCTCTCCTCCCTCTGTCAGTCTGTCTCTCTGTCTCATTCCTCTCCTGATCTCTCCTCCCTCTGTCTGTCTGTCTCATTCCTCTCCTGCTCTCTCCTCCCTCTGCCTGTCTGTCTGTCTGTCTCATACCTCTCCTGCTCTCTCCTCCCTCTGTCGGTCTGTCTTATTCCTCTCCTGCTCTCTCCTACCCTGTCTGTCTGTCTGTCTCATACCTCTCCTGCTCTCTCCTCCCTGTGCCTGTCTGTCTCATTCCTCTCCTGCTCTCTCCTCCCTCTGCCGGTCTGTCTCATTCCTCTCCTGCTCTCTCCTCCCTCTGTCGGTCTGTCTCATTCCTCTCCTGCTCTTTCCTTCCTCTGTCGGTCTGTCTCATTCCTCTCCTGCTCTCTCCTCCCTCTGCCTGTCTGTCTGTCTGTCTCATTCCTCTCCTGCTCTCTCCTCACTCTGTCGGTCTGTCTGTCTGTCTCATTCCTCTCCTGCTCTCTCCTCCCTATGTCTGTCTGTCTGTCTCATTCCTATCCTGCTCTCTCCTCCCTCTGCCTGTCTGTATGTCTGTCTCATTCCTCTCCTGCTCTCTCCTCCCTCTGCCTGTCTGTCTGTCTCATTCCTCTCCTGCTCTCTCCTCCCTCTGCCTGTCTGTCTCATTCCTCTCCTGCTCTCTCCTCCCTCTGTCTGTCTGTCTCATACCTCTCCTGCTCTCTCCTCCCTCTGTTGGTCTGTCTGTCTGTCTCATTCCTCTCCTGCTCTCTCCTCCCTCTGTCTGTCTGTCTGTCTCATTCCTCTCCTGCTCTCTCCTCCCTCTGCCTGTCTGTCTCATTCCTCTCCTACTCTCTCATCCCTCTGCCTGTCTGTCTCATTCCTCTCCTGCTCTCTCCTCTCTCTGCCTGTCTGTCTCATTCCTCTCCTGCTCTCTCCTACACTGTCTGTCTGCCTGTCTGTCTCATTTCTCTCCTGCTCTCTCCTCCCTCTGCCTGTCTGTCTCATTCCTCTCCTGCTCTCTCCTCCCTCTGCCTGTCTGTCTCATACCTCTCCTGCTCTCTCCTCCCTCTGTTGGTCTGTCTGTCTGTCTCATTCCTCTCCTGCTCTCTCCTCCCTCTGTCTGTCTGTCTGTCTCATTCCTCTCCTGCTCTCTCCTCCCTCTGCCTGTCTGTCTCATTCCTCTCCTACTCTCTCATCCCTCTGCCTGTCTGTCTCATTCCTCTCCTGCTCTCTCCTCTCTCTGCCTGTCTGTCTCATTCCTCTCCTGCTCTCTCCTACACTGTCTGTCTGCCTGTCTGTCTCATTTCTCTCCTGCTCTCTCATCCCTCTGCCTGTCTGTCTCATTCCTCCCCTGCTCTCTCCTCCCTCTGCCTGTCTGTCTCATTCCTCTCCTGCTCTCTCCTACACTGTCTGTCTGCCTGTCTGTCTCATTCCTCTCCTGCTCTCTCCTCCCACTGCCTGTCTGTCTCATTCCTCTCCTGCTCTCTCCTCCCTCTGTCGGTCTGTCTCATACCTCTCCTGCTCTCTCCTCCCTCTGTCGGTCTGTCTCATTCCTCTCCTGCTCTCTCCTACCCTGTCTGTCTGCCTGTCTGTCTCATTCCTCTCCTGCTCTCTCCTCCCTCTGCCTGTCTGTCTCATTCCTCTCCTGCTCTCTCCTCCCTCTGTCGGTCTGTCTCATTCCTCTCCTGCTCTCTCCTCCCTCTGTCGGTCTGTCTCATTCCTCTCCTGCTCTCTCCTCCCTCTGCCTGTCTGTCTGTCTGTCTCATTCCTCTCCTGCTCTCTCCTCCCTCTGCCTGTCTGTCTGTCTCATTCCTCTCCTGCTCTCTCCTCCCTCTGCCTGTCTGTCTCATTCCTCTTCTGCTCTCTCCTCCCTCTGTCTGTCTGTCTCATTCCTCTCCTGCTCTCTCCTCCCTCTGTCAGTCTGTCTCTCTGTCTCATTCCTCTCCTGATCTCTCCTCCCTCTGTCTGTCTGTCTCATTCCTCTCCTGCTCTCTCCTCCCTCTGCCTGTCTGTCTGTCTGTCTCATACCTCTCCTGCTCTCTCCTCCCTCTGTCGGTCTGTCTTATTCCTCTCCTGCTCTCTCCTACCCTGTCTGTCTGTCTGTCTCATACCTCTCCTGCTCTCTCCTCCCTGTGCCTGTCTGTCTCATTCCTCTCCTGCTCTCTCCTCCCTCTGCCGGTCTGTCTCATTCCTCTCCTGCTCTCTCCTCCCTCTGTCGGTCTGTCTCATGCTCCTCCTCCCTCTGTCGGTCTGTCTCATTCCTCTCCTGCTCTCCTTCCTCTGTCGGTCTGTCTCATTCCTCTCCTGCTCTCTCCTCCCTCTGCCTGTCTGTCTGTCTGTCTCATTCCTCTCCTGCTCTCTCCTCACTCTGTCGGTCTGTCTGTCTGTCTCATTCCTCTCCTGCTCTCTCCTCCCTATGTCTGTCTGTCTGTCTCATTCCTATCCTGCTCTCTCCTCCCTCTGCCTGTCTGTATGTCTGTCTCATTCCTCTCCTGCTCTCTCCTCCCTCTGCCTGTCTGTCTGTCTCATTCCTCTCCTGCTCTCTCCTCCCTCTGCCTGTCTGTCTCATTCCTCTCCTGCTCTCTCCTCCCTCTGTCTGTCTGTCTCATACCTCTCCTGCTCTCTCCTCCCTCTGTTGGTCTGTCTGTCTGTCTCATTCCTCTCCTGCTCTCTCCTCCCTCTGTCTGTCTGTCTGTCTCATTCCTCTCCTGCTCTCTCCTCCCTCTGCCTGTCTGTCTCATTCCTCTCCTACTCTCTCATCCCTCTGCCTGTCTGTCTCATTCCTCTCCTGCTCTCTCCTCTCTCTGCCTGTCTGTCTCATTCCTCTCCTGCTCTCTCCTACACTGTCTGTCTGCCTGTCTGTCTCATTTCTCTCCTGCTCTCTCCTCCCTCTGCCTGTCTGTCTCATTCCTCTCCTGCTCTCTCCTCCCTCTGCCTGTCTGTCTCATTCCTCTCCTGCTCTCTCCTCCCTCTGCCTGTCTGTCTGTCTGTCTCATTCCTCTCCTGCTCTCTCCTCCCTCTGCCTGTCTGTCTGTCTGTCTCATTCCTCTCCTGCTCTCTCCTCCCTCTGCCTGTCTGTCTGTCTCATTCCTCTCCTGCTCTCTCCTCCCTCTGTCTGTCTGTCTCATTCCTCTCCTGCTCTCTCCTCCCTCTGTCTGTCTGTCTCATACCTCTCCTGCTCTCTCCTCCCTCTGTTGGTCTGTCTGTCTGTCTCATTCCTCTCCTGCTCTCTCCTCCCTCTGTCTGTCTGTCTGTCTCATTCCTCTCCTGCTCTCTCCTCCCTGTCTGCCTGTCTGTCTCATTCCTCTCCTGCTCTCTCCTCCCTCTGCCTGTCTGTCTCATTCCTCTCCTGCTCTCTCCTCTCTCTGCATGTCTGTCTCATTCCTCTCCTGCTCTCTCCTACACTGTCTGTCTGCCTGTCTGTCTCATCCCTCTCCTGCTCTCTCCTCCCTCTGCCTGTCTGTCTCATTCCTCTCCTGCTCTCTCCTCCCTCTGCCTGTCTGTCTCATACCTCTCCTGCTCTCTCCTCCCTCTGTTGGTCTGTCTGTCTGTCTCATTCCTCTCCTGCTCTCTCCTCCCTCTGTCTGTCTGTCTGTCTCATTCCTCTCCTGCTCTCTCCTCCCTCTGCCTGTCTGTCTCATTCCTCTCCTACTCTCTCATCCCTCTGCCTGTCTGTCTCATTCCTCTCCTGCTCTCTCCTCTCTCTGCCTGTCTGTCTCATTCCTCTCCTGCTCTCTCCTACACTGTCTGTCTGCCTGTCTGTCTCATTTCTCTCCTGCTCTCTCATCCCTCTGCCTGTCTGTCTCATTCCTCCCCTGCTCTCTCCTCCCTCTGCCTGTCTGTCTCATTCCTCTCCTGCTCTCTCCTACACTGTCTGTCTGCCTGTCTGTCTCATTCCTCTCCTGCTCTCTCCTCCCACTGCCTGTCTGTCTCATTCCTCTCCTGCTCTCTCCTCCCTCTGTCGGTCTGTCTCATACCTCTCCTGCTCTCTCCTCCCTCTGTCGGTCTGTCTCATTCCTCTCCTGCTCTCTCCTACCCTGTCTGTCTGCCTGTCTGTCTCATTCCTCTCCTGCTCTCTCCTCCCTCTGCCTGTCTGTCTCATTCCTCTCCTGCTCTCTCCTCCCTCTGTCGGTCTGTCTCATTCCTCTCCTGCTCTCTCCTCCCTCTGTCGGTCTGTCTCATTCCTCTCCTGCTCTCTCCTCCCTCCTCTGCCTGTCTGTCTGTCTGTCTCATTCCTCTCCTGCTCTCTCCTCCCTCTGCCTGTCTGTCTGTCTCATTCCTCTCCTGCTCTCTCCTCCCTCTGCTGTCTGTCTGTCTCATTCCTCTCCTGCTCTCTCCTCCCTCTGTCTGTCTGTCTGTCTCATTCCTCTCCTGCTCTCTCCTCCCTCTGCCTGTCTGTCTCATTCCTCTCCTGCTCTCTCCTACCTCTGCCTGTCTGTCTGTCTGTCTCATTCCTCTCCTGCTCTCTCCTCCCTCTGCCTGTCTGTCTGTCTGTCTCATACCTCTCCTGCTCTCTCCTCCCTCTGTCGTTCTGTCTTATTCCTCTCCTGCTCTCTCCTACCCTGTCTGTCTGTCTGTCTCATACCTCTCCTGCTCTCTCCTCCCTGTGCCTGTCTGTCTCATTCCTCTCCTGCTCTCTCCTCCCTCTGCCGGTCTGTCTCATTCCTCTCCTGCTCTCTCCTCCCTCTGTCGGTCTGTCTCATTCCTCTCCTGCTTTCTCCTCCCTCTGTCGGTCTGTCTCATTCCTCTCCTGCTCTCTCCTCCCTCTGCCTGTCTGTCTGTCTGTCTCATTCCTCTCCTGCTCTCTCCTCCCTCTGTCGGTCTGTCTGTCTGTCTCATTCCTCTCCTGCTCTCCTCCTCTGCCTATGTCTGTCTGTCTGTCTCATTCCTCTCCTGCTCTCTCCTCCCTCTGCCTGTCTGTCTGTCTGTCTCATTCCTCTCCTGCTCTCTCCTCCCTCTGCTGTCTGTCTGTCTGTCTCATTCCTCTCCTGCTCTCTCCTCCCTCTGCCTGTCTGTCTCATTCCTCTCCTGCTCTCTCCTCCCTCTGTCTGTCTGTCTCATACCTCTCCTGCTCTCTCCTCCCTCTGCCTGTCTGTCTGTCTGTCTCACCTCTCCTTCTCTCCCTCTGTCGGTCTCTCCTGCTCTCTCCTACCCTGTCTGTCTGTCTGTCTCATACCTCTCCTGCTCTCTCCTCCCTCTGCCTGTCTGTCTCATTCCTCTCCTACTCTCTCATCCCTCTGCCTGTCTGTCTCATTCCTCTCCTGCTCTCTCCTCTCTCTGCCTGTCTGTCTCATTCCTCTCCTGCTCTCTCCTACCTGTCTGTCTGCCTGTCTGTCTCATTTCTCTCCTGCTCTCTCCTCCCCTGCCTGTCTGTCTGTCTGTCTCATTCCTCTCCTGCTCTCTCCTCACTCCTCTGTCTGTCTGTCTCATTCCTCTCCTGCTCTCTCCTCCCTATGTCTGTCTGTCTGTCTCATTCCTATCCTGCTCTCTCCTCCCTCTGCCTGTCTGTATGTCTGTCTCATTCCTCTCCTGCTCTCTCCTCCCTCTGCCTGTCTGTCTGTCTCATTCCTCTCCTGCTCTCTCCTCCCTCTGCCTGTCTGTCTCATTCCTCTCCTGCTCTCTCCTCCCTCTGTCTGTCTGTCTCATACCTCTCCTGCTCTCTCCTCCCTCTGTTGGTCTGTCTGTCTGTCTCATTCCTCTCCTGCTCTCTCCTCCCTCTGTCTGTCTGTCTGTCTCATTCCTCTCCTGCTCTCTCCTCCCTCTGCCTGTCTGTCTCATTCCTCTCCTACTCTCTCATCCCTCTGCCTGTCTGTCTCATTCCTCTCCTGCTCTCTCCTCTCTCTGCCTGTCTGTCTCATTCCTCTCCTGCTCTCTCCTACACTGTCTGTCTGCCTGTCTGTCTCATTTCTCTCCTGCTCTCTCCTCCCTCTGCCTGTCTGTCTCATTCCTCTCCTGCTCTCTCCTCCCTCTGCCTGTCTGTCTCATACCTCTCCTGCTCTCTCCTCCCTCTGTTGGTCTGTCTGTCTGTCTCATTCCTCTCCTGCTCTCTCCTCCCTCTGTCTGTCTGTCTGTCTCATTCCTCTCCTGCTCTCTCCTCCCTCTGCCTGTCTGTCTCATTCCTCTCCTACTCTCTCATCCCTCTGCCTGTCTGTCTCATTCCTCTCCTGCTCTCTCCTCTCTCTGCCTGTCTGTCTCATTCCTCTCCTGCTCTCTCCTACACTGTCTGTCTGCCTGTCTGTCTCATTTCTCTCCTGCTCTCTCATCCCTCTGCCTGTCTGTCTCATTCCTCCCCTGCTCTCTCCTCCCTCTGCCTGTCTGTCTCATTCCTCTCCTGCTCTCTCCTACACTGTCTGTCTGCCTGTCTGTCTCATTCCTCTCCTGCTCTCTCCTCCCACTGCCTGTCTGTCTCATTCCTCTCCTGCTCTCTCCTCCCTCTGTCGGTCTGTCTCATACCTCTCCTGCTCTCTCCTCCCTCTGTCGGTCTGTCTCATTCCTCTCCTGCTCTCTCCTACCCTGTCTGTCTGCCTGTCTGTCTCATTCCTCTCCTGCTCTCTCCTCCCTCTGCCTGTCTGTCTCATTCCTCTCCTGCTCTCTCCTCCCTCTGTCGGTCTGTCTCATTCCTCTCCTGCTCTCTCCTCCCTCTGTCGGTCTGTCTCATTCCTCTCCTGCTCTCTCCTCCCTCTGCCTGTCTGTCTGTCTGTCTCATTCCTCTCCTGCTCTCTCCTCCCTCTGCCTGTCTGTCTGTCTCATTCCTCTCCTGCTCTCTCCTCCCTCTGCCTGTCTGTCTCATTCCTCTTCTGCTCTCTCCTCCCTCTGTCTGTCTGTCTCATTCCTCTCCTGCTCTCTCCTCCCTCTGTCAGTCTGTCTCTCTGTCTCATTCCTCTCCTGATCTCTCCTCCCTCTGTCTGTCTGTCTCATTCCTCTCCTGCTCTCTCCTCCCTCTGCCTGTCTGTCTGTCTGTCTCATACCTCTCCTGCTCTCTCCTCCCTCTGTCGGTCTGTCTTATTCCTCTCCTGCTCTCTCCTACCCTGTCTGTCTGTCTGTCTCATACCTCTCCTGCTCTCTCCTCCCTGTGCCTGTCTGTCTCATTCCTCTCCTGCTCTCTCCTCCCTCTGCCGGTCTGTCTCATTCCTCTCCTGCTCTCTCCTCCCTCTGTCGGTCTGTCTCATTCCTCTCCTGCTGTCTCCTCCCTCTGTCGGTCTGTCTCATTCCTCTCCTGCTCTCTCCTCCCTCTGCCTGTCTGTCTGTCTGTCTCATTCCTCTCCTGCTCTCTCCTCACTCTGTCGGTCTGTCTGTCTGTCTCATTCCTCTCCTGCTCTCTCCTCCCTATGTCTGTCTGTCTGTCTCATTCCTCTCCTGCTCTCTCCTCCCTCTGCCTGTCTGTATGTCTGTCTCATTCCTCTCCTGCTCTCTCCTCCCTCTGCCTGTCTGTCTGTCTCATTCCTCTCCTGCTCTCTCCTCCCTCTGCCTGTCTGTCTCATTCCTCTCCTGCTCTCTCCTCCCTCTGTCTGTCTGTCTCATACCTCTCCTGCTCTCTCCTCCCTCTGTTGGTCTGTCTGTCTGTCTCATTCCTCTCCTGCTCTCTCCTCCCTCTGTCTGTCTGTCTGTCTCATTCCTCTCCTGCTCTCTCCTCCCTCTGCCTGTCTGTCTCATTCCTCTCCTACTCTCTCATCCCTCTGCCTGTCTGTCTCATTCCTCTCCTGCTCTCTCCTCTCTCTGCCTGTCTGTCTCATTCCTCTCCTGCTCTCTCCTACACTGTCTGTCTGCCTGTCTGTCTCATTTCTCTCCTGCTCTCTCCTCCCTCTGCCTGTCTGTCTCATTCCTCTCCTGCTCTCTCCTCCCTCTGCCTGTCTGTCTCATACCTCTCCTGCTCTCTCCTCCCTCTGTTGGTCTGTCTGTCTGTCTCATTCCTCTCCTGCTCTCTCCTCCCTCTGTCTGTCTGTCTGTCTCAATCCTCTCCTGCTCTCTCCTCCCTCTGCCTGTCTGTCTCATTCCTCTCCTACTCTCTCATCCCTCTGCCTGTCTGTCTCATTCCTCTCCTGCTCTCTCCTCTCTCTGCCTGTCTGTCTCATTCCTCTCCTGCTCTCTCCTACACTGTCTGTCTGCCTGTCTGTCTCATTTCTCTCCTGCTCTCTCATCCCTCTGCCTGTCTGTCTCATTCCTCTCCTGCTCTCTCCTCCCTCTGCCTGTCTGTCTCATTCCTCTCCTGCTCTCTCCTACACTGTCTGTCTGCCTGTCTGTCTCATTCCTCTCCTGCTCTCTCCTCCCACTGCCTGTCTGTCTCATTCCTCTCCTGCTCTCTCCTCCCTCTGTCGGTCTGTCTCATACCTCTCCTGCTCTCTCCTCCCTCTGTCGGTCTGTCTCATTCCTCTCCTGCTCTCTCCTACCCTGTCTGTCTGCCTGTCTGTCTCATTCCTCTCCTGCTCTCTCCTCCCTCTGCCTGTCTGTCTCATTCCTCTCCTGCTCTCTCCTCCCTCTGTCGGTCTGTCTCATTCCTCTCCTGCTCTCTCCTCCCTCTGTCGGTCTGTCTCATTCCTCTCCTGCTCTCTCCTCCCTCTGCCTGTCTGTCTGTCTGTCTGTCTCATTCCTCTCCTGCTCTCTCCTCCCTCTGCCTGCCTGGCTGTCTGTCTGTCTCATTCCTCTCCTGCTCTCTCCTCCCTCCCTCTGTCGGTCTGTCTGTCTGTCTCATTCCTCTCCTGCTCTCTCCTCCCTCTGTCTGTCTGTCTCATTCCTCTCCTGCTCTCTCCTCCCTCTGCCTGTCTGTCTGTCTTTCTCATTCCTCTCCTGCTCTCTCCTCCCTCTGCCTGTCTGTCTGTCTCATACCTCTCCTGCTCTCTCCTCCCTCTGCCTGTCTGTCTGTCTCATACCTCTCCTGCTCTCTCCTCCCTCTGTCGGTCTGTCTTATTCCTCTCCTGCTCTCTCCTACCCTGTCTGTCTGCCTGTCTGTCTCATTCCTCTCCTGCCCTCTCCTCCCTCTGCCTGTCTGTCTCATTCCTCTCCTGCTCTCTCCTCCCTCTGTCGGTCTGTCTTATTCCTCTCCTGCTCTCTCCTACCCTGTCTGTCTGCCTGTCTGTCTCATTCCTCTCCTGCCCTCTCCTCCCTCTGCCTGTCTGTCTCATTCCTCTCCTGCTCTCTCCTCCCTCTGTCGGTCTGTCTTATTCCTCTCCTGCTCTCTCCTACCCTGTCTGTTTGCCTGTCTGTCTCATTCCTCTCCTGCTCTCTCCTCCCTCTGCCTGTCTGTCTGTCTGTCTCATTCCTCTCCTGCTCTCTCCTCCCTCTGCCTGTCTGAGTCATTCCTCTCCTGCTCTCTCCTCCCTCTGTCTGTCTGTCTCATACCTCTCCTGCTCTCTCCTCCCTCTGTCGGTCTGACTCATACCTCTCCTGCTCTCTCCTCCCTCTGTCGGTCTGTCTCATACCTCTCCTGCTCTCTCCTCCCTCTGTCGGTCTGTCTCATTCCTCTCCTGCTCTCTCCTACCCTGTCTGTTTGCCTGTCTGTCTCATTCCTCTCCTGCTCTCTCCTCCCTCTGCCTGTCTGTCTGTCTGTCTCATTCCTCTCCTGCTCTCTCCTCCCTCTGCCTGTCTGAGTCATTCCTCTCCTGCTCTCTCCTCCCTCTGTCTGTCTGTCTCATACCTCTCCTGCTCTCTCCTCCCTCTGTCGGTCTGACTCATACCTCTCCTGCTCTCTCCTCCCTCTGTCGGTCTGTCTCATACCTCTCCTGCTCTCTCCTCCCTCTGTCGGTCTGTCTCATTCCTCTCCTGCTCTCTCCTACCCTGTCTGTCTGCCTGTCTGTCTCATTCCTCTCCTGCTCTCTCCTCCCTCTGCCTGTCTGTCTCATTCCTCTCCTGCTCTCTCCTCCCTCTGTCGGTCTGTCTCATTCCTCTCCTGCTCTCTCCTCCCTCTGTCGGTCTGTCTCATTCCTCTCCTGCTCTCTCCTCCCTCTGCCTGTCTGTCTGTCTGTCTGTCTCATTCCTCTCCTGCTCTCTCCTCCCTCTGCCTGGCTGTCTGTCTGTCTCATTCCTCTCCTGCTCTCTCCTCCCTCCCTCTGTCGGTCTGTCTGTCTGTCTCATTCCTCTCCTGCTCTCTCCTCCCTCTGTCTGTCTGTCTCATTCCTCTCCTGCTCTCTCCTCCCTCTGCCTGTCTGTCTGTCTGTCTCATTCCTCTCCTGCTCTCTCCTCCCTCTGCCTGTCTGTCTGTCTCATACCTCTCCTGCTCTCTCCTCCCTCTGTCGGTCTGTCTTATTCCTCTCCTGCTCTCTCCTACCCTGTCTGTCTGCCTGTCTGTCTCATTCCTCTCCTGCCCTCTCCTCCCTCTGCCTGTCTGTCTCATTCCTCTCCTGCTCTCTCCTCCCTCTGCCTGTCTGTCTCATTCCTCTCCTGCTCTCTCCTCCCTCTGTCGGTCTGTCTCATTCCTCTCCTGCTCTCTCCTCCCTCTGCCTGTCTGTCTGTCTGTCTGTCTCATTCCTCTCCTGCTCTCTCCTCCCTCTGCCTGGCTGTCTGTCTGTCTCATTCCTCTCCTGCTCTCTCCTCCCTCCCTCTGTCGGTCTGTCTGTCTGTCTCATTCCTCTCCTGCTCTCTCCTCCCTCTGTCTGTATGTCTCATTCCTCTCCTGCTCTCTCCTCCCTCTGCCTGTCTGTCTGTCTGTCTCATTCCTCTCCTGCTCTCTCCTCCCTCTGCCTGTCTCTCTGTCTCATACCTCTCCTGCTCTCTCCTCCCTCTGTCGGTCTGTCTTATTCCTCTCCTGCTCTCTCCTACCCTGTCTGTCTGCCTGTCTGTCTCATTCCTCTCCTGCCCTCTCCTCCCTCTGCCTGTCTGTCTTATTCCTCTCCTGCTCTCTCCTACCCTGTCTGTCTGCCTGTCTGTCTCATTCCTCTCCTGCCCTCTCCTCCCTCTGCATGTCTGTATCATTCCTCTCCTGCTCTCTCCTCCCTCTGCCTGTCTGTCTGTCTGTCTCATTCCTCTCCTGCTCTCTCCTCCCTCTGCCTGTCTGTGTCATTCCTCTCCTGCTCTCTCCTCCCTCTGTCTGTCTGTCTCATACCTCTCCTGCTCTCTCCTCCCTCTGTCGGTCTGTCTCATACCTCTCCTGCTCTTTCATCCCTCTGCCTGTCTGTCTCATACCTCTCCTGCTCTCTCCTCCCTCTGCCTGTCTGTCTCATTCCTGTCCTGCTCTCTCCTACACTGTCTGTCTGCCTGTCTGTCTCATACCTCTCCTGCTCTCTCCTCCCTCTGTCGGTCTGTCTCATACCTCTCCTGCTCTCTCCTCCCTCTGCCTGTCTGTCTCATTCCTCTCCTGCTCTCTCCTCCCTCTGTCGGTCTGTCTCATTCCTCTCCTGCTCTCTCCTCCTCTGCCTGTCTGTCTCATTCCTCTCCTGCTCTCTCCTCCCTCTGCCTGTCTGTCTCATTCCTCTCCTGCCCTCTCCTCCCTCTGCCTGTCTGTCTCATTCCTCTCCTGCTCTCTCCTCCCTCTGCCTGTCTGTCTCATTCCTCTCCTGCTCTCTCCTCCCTCTGTCGGTCTGTCTCATTCCTCTCCTGCTCTCTCCTCCCTCTGCCTGTCTGTCTGTCTGTCTCATTCCTCTCCTGCTCTCTCCTCCCTCTGCCTGTCTGTCTGTCTCATACCTCTCCTGCTCTCTCCTCCCTCTGTCGGTCTGTCTTATTCCTCTCCTGCTCTCTCCTACCCTGTCTGTCTGCCTGTCTGTCTCATTCCTCTCCTGCCCTCTCCTCCCTCTGCCTGTCTGTCTTATTCCTCTCCTGCTCTCTCCTACCCTGTCTGTCTGCCTGTCTGTCTCATTCCTCTCCTGCCCTCTCCTCCCTCTGCATGTCTGTATCATTCCTCTCCTGCTCTCTCCTCCCTCTGCCTGTCTGTCTGTCTGTCTCATTCCTCTCCTGCTCTCTCCTCCCTCTGCCTGTCTGTGTCATTCCTCTCCTGCTCTCTCCTCCCTCTGTCTGTCTGTCTCATACCTCTCCTGCTCTCTCCTCCCTCTGTCGGTCTGTCTCATACCTCTCCTGCTCTTTCCTCCCTCTGCCTGTCTGTCTCATACCTCTCCTGCTCTCTCCTCCCTCTGCCTGTCTGTCTCATTCCTGTCCTGCTCTCTCCTACACTGTCTGTCTGCCTGTCTGTCTCATACCTCTCCTGCTCTCTCCTCCCTCTGTCGGTCTGTCTCTTACCTCTCCTGCTCTCTCCTCCCTCTGCCTGTCTGTCTCATTCCTCTCCTGCTCTCTCCTCCCTCTGTCGGTCTGTCTCATTCCTCTCCTGCTCTCTCCTCCCTCTGCCTGTCTGTCTCATTCCTCTCCTGCTCTCTCCTCCCTCTGCCTGTCTGTCTCATTCCTCTCCTGCCCTCTCCTCCCTCTGCCTGTCTGTCTCATTCCTCTCCTGCTCTCTCCTCCCTCTGCCTGTCTGTCTCATTCCTCTCCTGCTCTCTCCTCCCTCTGTCGGTCTGTCTCATTCCTCTCCTGCTCTCTCCTCCCTCTGTCGGTCTGTCTCATTCCTCTCCTGCTCTCTCCTCCCTCTGCCTGTCTGTCTGTCTGTCTGTCTCATTCCTCTCCTGCTCTCTCCTCCCTCTGCCTGGCTGTCTGTCTGTCTCATTCCTCTCCTGCTCTCTCCTCCCTCCCTCTGTCGGTCTGTCTGTCTGTCTCATTCCTCTCCTGCTCTCTCCTCCCTCTGTCTGTCTGTCTCATTCCTCTCCTGCTCTCTCCTCCCTCTGCCTGTCTGTCTGTCTGTCTCATTCCTCTCCTGCTCTCTCCTCCCTTTGCCTGGCTGTCTGTCTGTCTCATTCCTCTCCTGCTCTCTCCTCCCTCCCTCTGTCGGTCTGTCTGTCTGTCTCATTCCTCTCCTGCTCTCTCCTCCCTCTGTCTGTCTGTCTCATTCCTCTCCTGCTCTCTCCTCCCTCTGCCTGTCTGTCTGTCTGTCTCATTCCTCTCCTGCTCTCTCCTCCCTCTGCCTGTCTGTCTGTCTCATACCTCTCCTGCTCTCTCCTCCCTCTGTCGGTCTGTCTTATTCCTCTCCTGCTCTCTCCTACCCTGTCTGTCTGCCTGTCTGTCTCATTCCTCTCCTGCCCTCTCCTCCCTCTGCCTGTCTGTCTTATTCCTCTCCTGCTCTCTCCTACCCTGTCTGTCTGCCTGTCTGTCTCATTCCTCTCCTGCCCTCTCCTCCCTCTGCATGTCTGTATCATTCCTCTCCTGCTCTCTCCTCCCTCTGCCTGTCTGTCTGTCTGTCTCATTCCTCTCCTGCTCTCTCCTCCCTCTGCCTGTCTGTGTCATTCCTCTCCTGCTCTCTCCTCCCTCTGTCTGTCTGTCTCATACCTCTCCTGCTCTCTCCTCCCTCTGTCGGTCTGTCTCATACCTCTCCTGCTCTTTCCTCCCTCTGCCTGTCTGTCTCATACCTCTCCTGCTCTCTCCTCCCTCTGCCTGTCTGTCTCATTCCTGTCCTGCTCTCTCCTACACTGTCTGTCTGCCTGTCTGTCTCATACCTCTCCTGCTCTCTCTTCCCTCTGTCGGTCTGTCTCATACCTCTCCTGCTCTTTCCTCCCTCTGTCGGTCTGTCTCATTCCTCTCCTGCTCTCTCCTCCCTCTGCCTGTCTGTCTGTCTGTCTGTCTCATTCCTCTCCTGCTCTCTCCTCCCTCTGCCTGGCTGTCTGTCTGTCTCATTCCTCTCCTGCTCTCTCCTCCCTCCCTCTGTCAGTCTGTCTGTCTGTCTCATTCCTCTCCTGCTCTCTCCTCCCTCTGTCTGTCTGTCTCATTCCTCTCCTGCTCTCTCCTCCCTCTGCCTGTCTGTCTGTCTGTCTCATTCCTCTCCTGCTCTCTCCTCCCTCTGCCTGGCTGTCTGTCTGTCTCATTCCTCTCCTGCTCTCTCCTCCCTCCCTCTGTCGGTCTGTCTGTCTGTCTCATTCCTCTCCTGCTCTCTCCTCCCTCTGCCTGTCTGTCTGTCTGTCTCATTCCTCTCCTGCTCTCTCCTCCCTCTGCCTGTCTGTCTGTCTCATACCTCTCCTGCTCTCTCCTCCCTCTGTCGGTCTGTCTTATTCCTCTCCTGCTCTCTCCTACCCTGTCTGTCTGCCTGTCTGTCTCATTCCTCTCCTGCCCTCTCCTCCCTCTGCCTCTCTGTCTTATTCCTCTCCTGCTCTCTCCTACCCTGTCTGTCTGCCTGTCTGTCTCATTCCTCTCCTGCCCTCTCCTCCCTCTGCATGTCTGTATCATTCCTCTCCTGCTCTCTCCTCCCTCTGCCTGTCTGTCTGTCTGTCTCATTCCTCTCCTGCTCTCTCCTCCCTCTGCCTGTCTGTGTCATTCCTCTCCTGCTCTCTCCTCCCTCTGTCTGTCTGTCTCATACCTCTCCTGCTCTCTCCTCCCTCTGTCGGTCTGTCTCATACCTCTCCTGCTCTTTCCTCCCTCTGCCTGTCTGTCTCATACCTCTCCTGCTCTCTCCTCCCTCTGCCTGTCTGTCTCATTCCTGTCCTGCTCTCTCCTACACTGTCTGTCTGCCTGTCTGTCTCATACCTCTCCTGCTCTCTCCTCCTCTGTCGGTCTGTCTCGGTCTGTCTCATACCTCTCCTGCTCTCTCCTCCCTCTGCCTGTCTGTCTCATTCCTCTCCTGCTCTCTCCTCCCTCTGTCGGTCTGTCTCATTCCTCTCCTGCTCTCTCCTCCCTCTGCCTGTCTGTCTCATTCCTCTCCTGCTCTCTCCTCCCTCTGCCTGTCTGTCTCATTCCTCTCCTGCTCTCTCCTCCCTCTGTCGGTCTGTCTCATTCCTCTCCTGCTCTCTCCTCCCTCTGTCGGTCTGTCTCATTCCTCTCCTGCTCTCTCCTCCCTCTGTCGGTCTGTCTCATTCCTCTCCTGCTCTCTCCTCCCTCTGTCGGTCTGTCTCATTCCTCTCCTGCTCTCTCCTCCCTCTGTCGGTCTGTCTCATTCCTCTCCTGCTCTCTCCTCCCTCTGCCTGTCTGTCTCATTCCTCTCCTGCTCTCTCCTCCCTCTGCCTGTCTGTCTCATTCCTCTCCTGCTCTCTCCTCCCTCTGCCTGTCTGTCTCATTCCTCTCCTGCTCTCTCCTCCCTCTGTCGGTCTGTCTCATTCCTCTCCTGCTCTCTCCTCCCTCTGTCGTCTGTCTCATTCCTCTCCTGCTCTCTCCTCCCTCTGTCGGTCTGTCTCATTCCTCTCCTGCTCTCTCCTCCCTCTGCCTGTCTGTCTCATTCCTCTCCTGCTCTCTCCTCCCTCTGCCTGTCTGTCTCATTCCTCTCCTGCTCTCTCCTCCCTCTGCCTGTCTGTCTCATTCCTCTCCTGCTCTCTCCTCCCTCTGTCGGTCTGTCTCATTCCTCTCCTGCTCTCTCCTCCCTCTGTCGGTCTGTCTCATTCCTCTCCTGCTCTCTCCTCCCTCTGTCGGTCTGTCTCATTCCTCTCCTGCTCTCTCCTCCCTCTGCCTGTCTGTCTCATTCCTCTCCTGCTCTCTCCTCCCTCTGTCGGTCTGTCTCATTCCTCTCCTGCTCTCTCCTCCCTCTGTCGGTCTGTCTCATTCCTCTCCTGCTCTCTCCTCCCTCTGTCGGTCTGTCTCATTCCTCTCCTGCTCTCTCCTCCCTCTGTCGGTCTGTCTCATTCCTCTCCTGCTCTCTCCTCCCTCTGTCGGTCTGTCTCATTCCTCTCCTGCTCTCTCCTCCCTCTGTCGGTCTGTCTCATTCCTCTCCTGCTCTCTCCTCCCTCTGTCGGTCTGTCTCATTCCTCTCCTGCTCTCTCCTCCCTCTGCCTGTCTGTCTGTCTGTCTCATTCCTCTCCTGCTCTCTCCTCCCTCTGTCGGTCTGTCTCATTCCTCTCCTGCTCTCTCCTCCCTCTGTCGGTCTGTCTCATTCCTCTCCTGCTCTCTCCTCCCTCTGTCGGTCTGTCTCATTCCTCTCCTGCTCTCTCCTCCCTCTGCCTGTCTGTCTCATTCCTCTCCTGCTCTCTCCTCCCTCTGTCGGTCTGTCTCATTCCTCTCCTGCTCTCTCCTCCCTCTGTCGGTCTGTCTCATTCCTCTCCTGCTCTCTCCTCCCTCTGTCGGTCTGTCTCATTCCTCTCCTGCTCTCTCCTCCCTCTGCCTGTCTGTCTCGGTCTGTCTCATTCCTCTCCTGCTCTCTCCTCCCTCTGTCGGTCTGTCTCATTCCTCTCCTGCTCTCTCCTCCCTCTGTCGGTCTGTCTCATTCCTCTCCTGCTCTCTCCTCCCTCTGTCGGTCTGTCTCATTCCTCTCCTGCTCTCTCCTCCCTCTGTCGGTCTGTCTCATTCCTCTCCTGCTCTCTCCTCCCTCTGTCGGTCTGTCTCATTCCTCTCCTGCTCTCTCCTCCCTCTGTCTGTCTGTCTCATTCCTCTCCTGCTCTCTCCTCCCTCTGTCGGTCTGTCTCATTCCTCTCCTGCTCTCTCCTCCCTCTGTCGGTCTGTCTCATTCCTCTCCTGCTCTCTCCTCCCTCTGCCTGTCTGTCTGTCTGTCTCATTCCTCTCCTGCTCTCTCCTCCCTCTGTCGGTCTGTCTCATTCCTCTCCTGCTCTCTCCTCCCTCTGTCGGTCTGTCTCATTCCTCTCCTGCTCTCTCCTCCCTCTGTCGGTCTGTCTCATTCCTCTCCTGCTCTCTCCTCCCTCTCTGTCGGTCTGTCTCATTCCTCTCCTGCTCTCTCCTCCCTCTGTCGGTCTGTCTCATTCCTCTCCTGCTCTCTCCTCCCTCTGTCGGTCTGTCTCATTCCTCTCCTGCTCTCTCCTCCCTCTGTCGGTCTGTCTCATTCCTCTCCTGCTCTCTCCTCCCTCTGCCTGTCTGTCTCCTCTCTCATCCTCCTCTGTCTGTCTGTCTCATTCCTCTCCTGCTCTCTCCTCCCTCTGTCGGTCTGTCGGTCTCATTCCTCTCCTGCTCTCTCCTCCCTCTGTCGGTCTGTCTCATTCCTCTCCTGCTCTCTCCTCCCTCTGTCGGTCTGTCTCATTCCTCTCCTGCTCTCTCCTCCCTCTCTGTCTGGTCTGTCTCATTCCTCTCCTGCTCTCTCCTCCCTCTGTCGGTCTGTCTCATTCCTCTCCTGCTCTCTCCTCCCTCTGTCGGTCTGTCTCATTCCTCTCCTGCTCTCTCCTCCCTCTGTCGGTCTGTCTCATTCCTCTCCTGCTCTCTCCTCCCTCTCTGTCTGTCTGTGTCTGTCTCATTCCTCTCTGTCTGTCTGTCTCATTCCTCTCCTGCCTCTCCTCCCTCTGTCGGTCTGTCTCATTCCTCTCCTGCTCTCTCCTCCCTCTGTCGGTCTGTCTCATTCCTCTCCTGCTCTCTCCTCCCTCTGTCGGTCTGTCTCATTCCTCTCCTGCTCTCTCCTCCCTCTGCCTGTCTGTCTCATTCCTCTCCTGCTCTCTCCTCCCTCTGTCGGTCTGTCTCATTCCTCTCCTGCTCTCTCCTCCCTCTGTCGGTCTGTCTCATTCCTCTCCTGCTCTCTCCTCCCTCTGTCGGTCTGTCTCATTCCTCTCCTGCTCTCTCCTCCCTCTGTCGGTCTGTCTCATTCCTCTCCTGCTCTCTCCTCCCTCTGCCTGTCTGTCTCATTCCTCTCCTGCTCTCTCCTCCCTCTGTCGGTCTGTCTCATTCCTCTCCTGCTCTCTCCTCCCTCTGTCGGTCTGTCTCATTCCTCTCCTGCTCTCTCCTCCCTCTGTCGGTCTGTCTCATTCCTCTCCTGCTCTCTCCTCCCTCTGCCTGTCTGTCTCATTCCTCTCCTGCTCTCTCCTCCCTCTGCCTGTCTGTCTCATTCCTCTCCTGCTCTCTCCTCCCTCTGCCTGTCTGTCTCATTCCTCTCCTGCTCTCTCCTCCCTATGCTCTGTCTGTCTGTCTCATTCCTTTCCTGCTCTCTCCTCCCTCTGTCGGTCTGTCTCATTCCTCTCCTGCTCTCTCCTCCCTCTGTCGGTCTGTCTCATTCCTCTCCTGCTCTCTCCTCCCTCTGCCTGTCTGTCTCATTCCTCTCCTGCTCTCTCCTCCCTCTGTCGGTCTGTCTCATTCCTCTCCTGCTCTCTCCTCCCTCTGTCGGTCTGTCTCATTCCTCTCCTGCTCTCTCCTCCCTCTGTCGGTCTGTCTCATTCCTCTCCTGCTCTCTCCTCCCTCTGCCTGTCTGTCTCATTCCTCTCCTGCTCTCTCCTCCCTCTGTCGGTCTGTCTCATTCCTCTCCTGCTCTCTCCTCCCTCTGTCGGTCTGTCTCATTCCTCTCCTGCTCTCTCCTCCCTCTGTCGGTCTGTCTCATTCCTCTCCTGCTCTCTCCTCCCTCTGCCTGTCTGTCTGTCTGTCTCATTCCTCTCCTGCTCTCTCCTCCCTCTGTCGGTCTGTCTCATTCCTCTCCTGCTCTCTCCTCCCTCTGTCGGTCTGTCTCATTCCTCTCCTGCTCTCTCCTCCCTCTGTCGGTCTGTCTCATTCCTCTCCTGCTCTCTCCTCCCTCTGCCTGTCTGTCTCATTCCTCTCCTGCTCTCTCCTCCCTCTGTCGGTCTGTCTCATTCCTCTCCTGCTCTCTCCTCCCTCTGTCGGTCTGTCTTATTCCTCTCCTGCTCTCTCCTCCCTCTGTCGGTCTGTCTCATTCCTCTCCTGCTCTCTCCTCCCTCTGCCTGTCTGTCTGTCTGTCTCATTCCTCTCCTGCTCTCTCCTCCCTCTGTCGGTCTGTCTCATTCCTCTCCTGCTCTCTCCTCCCTCTGTCGGTCTGTCTCATTCCTCTCCTGCTCTCTCCTCCCTCTGTCGGTCTGTCTCATTCCTCTCCTGCTCTCTCCTCCCTCTGTCGGTCTGTCTCATTCCTCTCCTGCTCTCTCCTCCCTCTGTCGGTCTGTCTCATTCCTCTCCTGCTCTCTCCTCCCTCTGTCTGTCTGTCTCATTCCTCTCCTGCTCTCTCCTCCCTCTGTCGGTCTGTCTCATTCCTCTCCTGCTCTCTCCTCCCTCTGTCGGTCTGTCTCATTCCTCTCCTGCTCTCTCCTCCCTCTGCCTGTCTGTCTGTCTGTCTCATTCCTCTCCTGCTCTCTCCTCCCTCTGTCGGTCTGTCTCATTCCTCTCCTGCTCTCTCCTCCCTCTGTCGGTCTGTCTCATTCCTCTCTGTCGGTCTGTCTCATTCCTCTCCTGCTCTCTCCTCCCTCTGTCGGTCTGTCTCATTCCTCTCCTGCTGTCTCTCCTCCCTCTGTCGGTCTGTCTCATTCCTCTCCTGCTCTCTCCTCCCTCTGTCGGTCTGTCTCATTCCTCTCCTGCTCTCTCCTCCCTCTGTCGGTCTGTCTCATTCCTCTCCTGCTCTCTCCTCCCTCTGCCTGTCTGTCTCATTCCTCTCCTGCACTCTCCTCCCTCTGTCGGTCTGTCTCATTCCTCTCCTGCTCTCTCCTCCCTCTGTTGGTCTGTCTCATTCCTCTCCTGCTCTCTCCTCCCTCTGTCGGTCTGTCTCATTCCTCTCCTGCTCTCTCCTCCCTCTGCCTGTCTGTCTCATTCCTCTCCTGCTCTCTCCTCCCTCTGTCGGTCTGTCTCATTCCTCTCCTGCTCTCTCCTCCCTCTGTTGGTCTGTCTCATTCCTCTCCTGCTCTCTCCTCCCTCTGTCGGTCTGTCTCATTCCTCTCCTGCTCTCTCCTCCCTCTGCCTGTCTGTCTCATTCCTCTCCTGCTCTCTCCTCCCTCTGTCGGTCTGTCTCATTCCTCTCCTGCTCTCTCCTCCCTCTGTCGGTCTGTCTCATTCCTCTCCTGCTCTCTCCTCCCTCTGTCGGTCTGTCTCATTCCTCTCCTGCTCTCTCCTCCCTCTGTCTGTCTGTCTCATTCCTCTCCTGCTCTCTCCTCCCTCTCTGTCTTATTCCTCTCCTGCTCTCTCCTCCCTCTGTCGGTCTGTCTCATTCCTCTCCTGCTCTCTCCTCCCTCTGTCGGTCTGTCTCATTCCTCTCCTGCTCTCTCCTCCCTCTGTCGGTCTGTCTCATTCCTCTCCTGCTCTCTCCTCCCTCTGTCGGTCTGTCTCATTCCTCTCCTGCTCTCTCCTCCCTCTGTCGGTCTGTCTCATTCCTCTCCTGCTCTCTCCTCCCTCTGTCGGTCTGTCTCATTCCTCTCCTGCTCTCTCCTCCCTCTGTCGGTCTGTCTTATTCCTCTCCTGCTCTCTCCTCCCTCTGTCGGTCTGTCTCATTCCTCTCCTGCTCTCTCCTCCCTCTGTCGGTCTGTCTCATTCCTCTCCTGCTCTCTCCTACACTGTCTGTCTGCCTGTCTGTCTCATTCCTCTCCTGCTCTCTCCTCCCTCTGTCGGTCTGTCTCATTCCTCTCCTGCTCTCTCCTCCCTCTGCCTGTCTGTCTCATTCCTCTCCTGCTCTCTCCTCCCTCTGTCGGTCTGTCTCATTCCTCTCCTGCTCTCTCCTCCCTCTGTCGGTCTGTCTCATTCCTCTCCTGCTCTCTCCTCCCTCTGTCGGTCTGTCTCATTCCTCTCCTTCTCTCTCCTACACTGTC